>NC_141703.1:282833-379496 GCF_971803275.1 Cyanistes caeruleus | reverse complement strand
GGTAATGTGCTTTAATATCTGTTATGCATTATATCTGTGTGTATAAAGATAGAAGGTCAATATTATAGGAAAATATATTAATTTTTTTATACAAGGGGCTTTTCTCTTTTTATTTAATTAAAGGCATGGCATTTAAATGAATAATATAGAAATGAAAATATACACATCTATAAGAAAGAACTATATGTAGTGAGATAGATAGATAGATAGATAGATAGATAGATAGATAGAGCCGTAAAAGAAGAAATAAATACCAGTAATCCAAATCTGGACAAGTAAATTAATGATCAGTATGAAAACTATAGGGATAGATGGTGATGTACTTTAATATCTGTTATGCATTGTGTCTGTGTGTACAAGTATAAAAGATCAATATTATAGAAATAGATATTAAAAACATTTAAAACAAGGGTTTAATTGTTTTTTATTTGGTTAGAGGCTTAGAGGCAGGGCTTTTAAATGATTAATATAGAAATGAAAATATACACTTCTATAATAAAGAAACGTATATAGGGTGATAGAGAGATATATAGATAGGGAGATACATAGATAGATAGATAGATAGATAGATAGATAGATAGATAGATAGAGAGATAGATAGATAGATAGATAGATAGATAGATAGATAGATAGATAGATAGATAGAGCCATAAAAGAAGAAATGAATTCCAGTAATCCAAATCTGGACAAGTAAATTAATGATCAGTATGAAAACTATAGGGATAGATGGTGATGTACTTTAATATCTGTTATGCATTGTGTCTGTGTGTACAAATATAAAAGATCAATATTATAGAAATAGATATTAAAAACATGTAAAACAAGGGTTTAATTGTTTTTTATTTGGTTAGAGGCTTAGAGGCAGGGCTTTTAAATGATTAATATAGAAATGAAAATATACACATCTATAATAAAGAAACGTATATAGGGTGATAGAGAGATATATAGATAGGGAGATACATAGATAGATAGATAGATAGATAGATAGATAGATAGATGATAGATAGATAGAGAGATAGAGAGATAGAGAGATAGAGAGATAGATAGATAGATAGATAGATAGATAGATAGATAGATAGATAGATAGATAGATAGATAAAGCCATAAAAGAAGAAATAAATACCAGTAATCCAAATCTGGACAAGTAAATTAATGATCAGTTTGAAAACTATAGGGATAGATGGTGATGTACTTTAATATCTGTTATGCATTGTATCTGTGTGTACAAATATAAAAGATCAATTTTATAGAAATAGATATTGAAAACATTTTAAACAAGGGTTTAATTGTTTTTTATTTGGTTAGAGGCTTAGAGGCAGGGCTTTTAAACGATTAATATAGAAATGAAAATATACACATCTATAATAAAGAAATAAATAAAGGGAGATATATCTATGTATAAATTGAAATAAAAACCAAAAAAAAACCCAAGTTATCTAAAACTAGACAAGTAGATTAATATTCAATTTGAAAAATATATGGATAGACGTTCATATATTTTTATATTGATTATGCATTTTATCTATGTGTATAAATATAGCTCAATATGATAGAAATAAATATTAATTACATTTAAGTGAAGGTGTATTTTGTTTTTTATTTGGTTAGAGGCAGGGCTTGCTAAGTTTCGATGGGGGGTGGGTTTTGGGACGTACCTCGGAGAAGAATTTTTGGAAGGGGGTTGCACACGTGGTTTCTTGCCTCGCTTCTCTGCACGTGCAGGGGCGCCCCCCCGCCCGTCCCGGGCTGAGCTCTGCGGCAGTGCTGCCGCCTTGTGGACACAGAGCGGTACTGCAGCTGTGATATATAGAATAATATAGAAATGAAAATATACACATCTATAAGAAAGAAATGTATATAGATAGATCGATAGATAGATAGATAGATAGATAGATAGATAGATAGATAGATAGATAGATAGATAGATAGATAGATAGATAGATAGATAGATAGATAGATAGAGAGACAGACAGACAGATAGATGGATAGATAGATAGATGGATAGATAGATAGATGGAGCCATAAAAGAAGAAATGAATTCCAGTAATCCAAATCTGGACAAGTTAATTAATGATCCGTATGAAAACTATAGGGATAGATGGTGATGTACTTTAATATCTGTTATGCATTGTGTCTGTGTGTACAAATATAAAAGATCAATATTATAGAAGTAGATATTAAAAACATGTAAAACAAGGGTTTAATTGTTTTTTATTTGGTTAGAGGCTTAGAGGCAGGGCTTTTAAATGATTAATATAGAAATGAAAATATACACATCTATAATAAAGAAACGTATATAGGGTGATAGAGAGATATATTGATAGGGAGATACATAGATAGATAGATAGATAGATAGATAGATAGATAGATAGATAGATAGACAGAGAGATAGAGAGATAGAGAGATATAGCCATAAATAAGAAATAAACACAAATTATCCATATCTAGACAAGCTGGTTAATATTCAATATGAAAAATATACGGATAGATGGTAATGTATTTTAATATCTGTTGTGCATTATATCTCTGTGTGTATAAATAAAGAAAATCAATATTATAGAAATAGATATTATAAATCTTTCAATCAAGGGAATTACTGTTTTTTATTTGGTTACAGGCATGGCATTTAAATGAATAATATAGAAATGAAAATATACACATCTATAATAAAGAAATAAATATAGGGAGATATATAGATAGATAGATAGATAGATAGAGCCATAAAAGAAGAAATGAATACCAGTAATCCAAATCTGGACAAGTAAATTAATGATCTGTATGAAAACTATAGGGATAGATGGTGATGTACTTTAATATCTGTTATGCATTGTGTCTGTGTGTACAAATATAAAAGATCAATATTATAGAAATAGATATTAAAAACATGTAAAACAAGGGTTTAATTGTTTTTTATTTGGTTAGAGGCTTAGAGGCAGGGCTTTTAAATGATTAATATAGAAATGAAAATATACACCTCTATAATAAAGAAATGTATATAGGGTGATAGATAGGGAGATATATAGATAGGGAGATATAGAGATAGGGAGATAGATAGGGGGATAAATAGATAGATAGATAGATAGATAGATAGATAGATAGATAGATAGATAGATAGATAGATAGATAGATAGAGCCATAAAAGAAGAAATGAATACCAGTAATCCAAATCTGGACAAGTTAATTAATGATCAGTATGAAAACTATATAGATAGATGGTAATGTGCTTTAATATCTGTTATGCATTATATCTGTGTGTATAAATATAGAAGGTCAATATTATAGGAAAATATATTAATTTTTTTATACAAGGGGCTTTTCTTTTTTTATTTAATTAAAGGCATGGCATTTAAATGAATAATATAGAAATGAAAATATACACATCTATAAGAAAGAAATATATGTAGTGATATAGATAGATAGATAGATAGATAGATAGAGCCATAAAAGAAGAAATAAATACCAGTAATCCCAGTAATCCAAATCTGGACAAGTAAATTAATGATCAGTATGAAAACTATAGGGATAGATGGTGATCTACTTTAATATCTGTTATGCATTGTGTCTGTGTGTACAAATATAAAAGATCAATATTATAGAAATAGATATTAAAAACATTTAAAACAAGGGTTTAATTGTTTTTTATTTGGTTAGAGGCTTAGAGGCAGGGCTTTTAAATGATTAATATAGAAATGAAAATATACACATCTATAATAAAGAAACGTATATAGGGTGATAGATAGGGAGATATATAGATAGGGAGATACATAGATAGATAGATAGATAGATAGATAGATAGATAGATAGATAGACAGAGAGATAGAGAGATAGAGAGATATAGCCATAAATAAGAAATAAACACAAATTATCCATATCTAGACAAGCTGGTTAATATTCAATATGAAAAATATACGGATAGATGGTAATGTATTTTAATATCTGTTGTGCATTATATCTCTGTGTGTATAAATAAAGAAAATCAATATTATAGAAATAGATATTATAAATCTTTCAATCAAGGGAATTACTGGTTTTTATTTGCTTACAGGCATGGCATTTAAATGAATAATATAGAAATGAAAATATACACATCTATAATAAAGAAATAAATATAGGGAGATAGAGAGATAGATAGATAGATAGATAGAGCCATAAAAGAAGAAATGAATACCAGTAATCCAAATCTGGACAAGTTAATTAATGATCAGTATGAAAACTATATAGATAGATGGTAATGTGCTTTAATATCTGTTATGCATTATATCTGTGTGTATAAAGATAGAAGGTCAATATTATAGGAAAATATATTAATTTTTTTATACAAGGGGCTTTTCTCTTTTTATTTAATTAAAGGCATGGCATTTAAATGAATAATATAGAAATGAAAATATACACATCTATAAGAAAGAAATATATGTAGTGAGATAGATAGATAGATAGATAGATAGATAGATAGATAGATAGATAGAGCCGTAAAAGAAGAAATAAATACCAGTAATCCAAATCTGGACAAGTAAATTAATGATCAGTATGAAAACTATAGGGATAGATGGTGATGTACTTTAATATCTGTTATGCATTGTGTCTGTGTGTACAAGTATAAAAGATCAATATTATAGAAATAGATATTAAAAACATTTAAAACAAGGGTTTAATTGTTTTTTATTTGGTTAGAGGCTTAGAGGCAGGGCTTTTAAATGATTAATATAGAAATGAAAATTTACACTTCTATAATAAAGAAACGTATATAGGGTGATAGAGAGATATATAGATAGGGAGATACATAGATAGATAGATAGATAGATAGATAGATAGATAGATAGAGAGATAGATAGATAGATAGATAGATAGATAGATAGATAGATAGATAGAGCCATAAAAGAAGAAATGAATTCCAGTAATCCAAATCTGGACAAGTAAATTAATGATCAGTATGAAAACTATAGGGATAGATGGTGATGTACTTTAATATCTGTTATGCATTGTGTCTGTGTGTACAAATATAAAAGATCAATATTATAGAAATAGATATTAAAAACATGTAAAACAAGGGTTTAATTGTTTTTTATTTGGTTAGAGGCTTAGAGGCAGGGCTTTTAAATGATTCATATAGAAATGAAAATATACACATCTATAATAAAGAAATGTATATAGGGTGATAGATAGGGAGATACATAGATAGGGAGATATATAGATAGGGAGATAGATAGGGGGATAAATAGATAGATAGATAGATAGATAGATAGATAGATAGATAGATAGATAGATAGATAGATAGATAGAGCCATAAAAGAAGAAATGAATTCCAGTAATCCAAATCTGGACAAGTAAATTAATTATCAGTATGAAAACTATATAGATAGATGGTAATGTACTTTAATATCTGTTATGCATTATATCTGTGTGTATAAATATAGAAGATCAATATTATAGGAAAATATATTAATTTTTTTATACAAGGGGCTTTTCTTTTTTTATTTAATTAAAGGCAAGGCATTTAAATGAATAATATAGAAATGAAAATATACACATCTATAAGAAAGAAATGTATGTAGTGATATAGATAGATAGATAGATAGATAGATAGAGCCATAAAAGAAGAAATAAATACCAGTAATCCAAATCTGGACAAGTAAATTAATGATCAGTATGAAAACTATAGGGATAGATGGTGATGTACTTTAATATCTGTTATGCATTGTGTCTGTGTGTACAAATATAAAAGATCAATATTATAGAAATAGATATTAAAAACATTTAAAACAAGGGTTTAATTGTTTTTTATTTGGTTAGAGGCTTAGAGGCAGGGCTTTTAAACGAGTAATATAGAAATGAAAATATACACATCTATAATAAAGAAATAAATAAAGGGAGATATATCTATGTATAAATTGAAATAAAAACCAAAAAAAACCCCAAGTTATCTAAAACTAGACAAGTAGATTAATATTCAATTTGAAAAATATATGGATAGACGTTCATATATTTTTATATTGATTATGCATTTTATCTATGTGTATAAATATAGCTCAATATGATAGAAATAAATATTAATTACATTTAAGTGAAGGTGTATTTTGTTTTTTATTTGGTTAGAGGCAGGGCTTGCTAAGTTTCGATGGGGGGTGGGTTTTGGGACGTACCTCGGAGAAGAATTTTTGGAAGGGGGTTGCACACGTGGTTTCTTGCCTCGCTTCTCTGCACGTGCAGGGGCGCCCCCCCGCCCGCCCCGGGCTGAGCTCTGCGGCAGTGCTGCCGCCTTGTGGGCAAAGAGCGGTACTGCAGCTGTGCGCCGAGCCGGGCGGGGCGGGGCCGAGCGGGGGCCAAGGAGGTTCGAGCCGAGCCGAAGCGGGCGATGCCGAACCGAGCCGAAGCGGGACGGAAAGAGCCGAGCCGAAACGGGCCGGAAAGAGCCGAACCGAGCCGAGCCGCGACGGCCCCCCCCCCCCTCCGGAGCCGGCCGGGAGGACCCCGGCAGAGGCGTTGACTCCAATGCCTGCCGCCGCAGGCGCGGCCGCCGCCCAGCTACGGAGCCGCTGAGCCCCGCCGCCATCGTCCTCGCCCCGGGAAAGGCGGCGGACAATCGGGCGGAGTGCTCGGAGTCGGTCAGCGTCGGCAGGTTTTTCGTTCAGGCAAGTAAGTTAGACAGACGCGCTGAGAGCAGCGGGGGCCTAAATTGTGCCACAACAAAGATGGCCGCTCTGCCGGAAGTGGCTTCAGCCACAACAAAGATGGCGGCGAGGAAGGGCGGAAGTGACGTCACGCCACGCACAACATGGCTGCCCGGTCGTGTCCGGCTTGACCTCCCAAGGATGGCGGCCAAAAAGGCGGGAAAATGGAAGGACCCCGGGCGGTGGGTGCGTGCGATTGACTGCCTGACAAACACTCCGGCGCCGACGCCGCTCCGGCGCAATTTTCCGCGGCTTTTCCGGCCGTGCGGACACGGGCTGTGCGCTCGGCGGCGCCGGGGCCGGGCGCCAGCAGGTCGGGCGCCGACAGGCAGCGGTGAAGACGCCTCACTCTGCCGGGGTCCTTACCGCGGCCGCGTTCTGGGGCTTCTGGCACTCGCGACGACCCGTACCTCGCCGCGGCTCCTTTCACTGGGCGCCCCTATTTACTTAAATGCTTGACATTTAAATCAATAACATAGAAATGGAAATATACACATCTACAATAAAGAAATGAATATAGGGAGATAGATAGATAGATAGATAGATAGATAGATAGATAGATAGAAAGATAGAGCCATAAAAGAAGAAATGAATTCCAGTAATCCAAATCTGGACAAGTAAATTAATGATCAGTATGAAAACTATAGGGATAGATGGTGATGTACTTAAATATCTGTTATGCATTGTGTCTGTGTGTACAAATATAAAAGATCAATATTATAGAAATAGATATTAAAAACATGTAAAACAAGGGTTTAATTGTTTTTTATTTGGTTAGTGGCTTAGAGGCAGGGCTTTTAAATGATTAATATAGAAATGAAAATATACACATCTATAATAAAGAAATGTATATAGGGTGATAGATAGGGAGATATAGAGATAGGGAGATATAGAGATAGGGAGATAGATAGGGGGATAAATAGATAGATAGATAGATAGATAGATAGATAGATAGATAGATAGATAGATAGAGCCATAAAAGAAGAAATGAATACCAGTAATCCAAATCTGGACAAGTAAATTAATTATCAGTATGAAAACTATATAGATAGATGGTAATGTACTTTAATATCTGTTATGCATTATATCTGTGTGTATAAATATAGAAGATCAATATTATAGGAAAATATATTAATTTTTTTATACAAGGGGCTTTTCTTTTTTTATTTAATTAAAGGCATGGCATTTAAATGAATAATATAGAAATGAAAATATACACATCTATAAGAAAGAAATGTATGTAGTGATATAGATAGATAGATAGATAGATAGATAGAGCCATAAAAGAAGAAATAAATACCAGTAATCCCAGTAATCCAAATCTGGACAAGTAAATTAATGATCAGTATGAAAACTATAGGGATAGATGGTGATGTACTTTAATATCTGTTATGCATTGTGTCTGTGTGTACAAATATAAAAGATCAATATTATAGAAATAGATATTAAAAACATTTAAAACAAGGGTTTAATTGTTTTTTATTTGGTTAGAGGCTTAGAGGCAGGGCTTTTAAATGATTAATATAGGAATGAAAATATACACATCTATAATAAAGAAACGTATATAGGGTGATAGATAGGGAGATATATAGATAGGGAGATACATAGATAGATAGATAGATAGATAGATAGATAGAGTGATAGAGAGATAGAGAGATATAGCCATAAATAAGAAATAAACACAAATTATCTATATCTAGACAAGCTGGTTAATATTCAATATGAAAAATATACGGATAGATGGTAATGTATTTTAATATCTGTTGTGCATTATATCTCTGTGTGTATAAATAAAGAAAATCAATATTCTAGAAATAGATATTATAAAACTTTCAATCAAGGGAATTACTGGTTTTTATTTGGTTACAGGCATGGCATTTAAATGAATAATATAGAAATGAAAATATACACATCTATAATAAAGAAATAAATATAGGGAGATATATAGATAGATAGATAGATAGATAGATAGATAGATAGATAGATAGATAGATAGATAGAGCCATAAAAGAAATAATGAATACCAGTAATCCAAATCTGGACAAGTTAATTAATGATCAGTATGAAAACTATATTGATAGATGGTGATCTACTTTAATATCTGTTATGCATTCTGTCAGTGTGTACAAATATAGAAGATTAATATTATAGAAGTAGATATTAAAAACATGTAAAACAAGGGTTTAATTGTTTTTTATTTGGTTAGAGGCTTAGAGGCAGGGCTTTTAAATGATTAATATAGAAATGAAAATATACACATCTATAATAAAGAAATGTATATAGGGTGATAGATAGGGAGATATATAGATAGGGAGATATAGAGATAGGGAGATAGATAGGAGGATAAATAGATAGATAGATAGATAGATAGATAGATAGATAGATAGATAGATAGATAGAGCCATAAAAGAAGAAATGAATACCAGTAATCCAAATCTGGACAAGTTAATTAATGATCAGTATGAAAACTATATAGATAGATGGTAATGTGCTTTAATATCTGTTATGCATTATATCTGTGTGTATAAAGATAGAAGGTCAATATTATAGGAAAATATATTAATTTTTTTATACAAGGGGCTTTTCTCTTTTTATTTAATTAAAGGCATGGCATTTAAATGAATAATATAGAAATGAAAATATACACATCTATAAGAAAGAACTATATGTAGTGAGATAGATAGATAGATAGATAGATAGATAGATAGATAGATAGAGCCGTAAAAGAAGAAATAAATACCAGTAATCCAAATCTGGACAAGTAAATTAATGATCAGTATGAAAACTATAGGGATAGATGGTGATGTACTTTAATATCTGTTATGCATTGTGTCTGTGTGTACAAGTATAAAAGATCAATATTATAGAAATAGATATTAAAAACATTTAAAACAAGGGTTTAATTGTTTTTTATTTGGTTAGAGGCTTAGAGGCAGGGCTTTTAAATGATTAATATAGAAATGAAAATATACACTTCTATAATAAAGAAACGTATATAGGGTGATAGAGAGATATATAGATAGGGAGATACATAGATAGATAGATAGATAGATAGATAGATAGATAGATAGATAGAGAGATAGATAGATAGATAGATAGATAGATAGATAGATAGATAGATAGATAGATAGATAGAGCCATAAAAGAAGAAATGAATTCCAGTAATCCAAATCTGGACAAGTAAATTAATGATCAGTATGAAAACTATAGGGATAGATGGTGATGTACTTTAATATCTGTTATGCATTGTGTCTGTGTGTACAAATATAAAAGATCAATATTATAGAAATAGATATTAAAAACATGTAAAACAAGGGTTTAATTGTTTTTTATTTGGTTAGAGGCTTAGAGGCAGGGCTTTTAAATGATTAATATAGAAATGAAAATATACACATCTATAATAAAGAAACGTATATAGGGTGATAGAGAGATATATAGATAGGGAGATACATAGATAGATAGATAGATAGATAGATAGATAGATAGATGATAGATAGATAGAGAGATAGAGAGATAGAGAGATAGAGAGATAGATAGATAGATAGATAGATAGATAGATAGATAGATAGATAGATAGATAGATAGATAGATAGATAAAGCCATAAAAGAAGAAATAAATACCAGTAATCCAAATCTGGACAAGTAAATTAATGATCAGTTTGAAAACTATAGGGATAGATGGTGATGTACTTTAATATCTGTTATGCATTGTATCTGTGTGTACAAATATAAAAGATCAATTTTATAGAAATAGATATTGAAAACATTTTAAACAAGGGTTTAATTGTTTTTTATTTGGTTAGAGGCTTAGAGGCAGGGCTTTTAAACGATTAATATAGAAATGAAAATATACACATCTATAATAAAGAAATAAATAAAGGGAGATATATCTATGTATAAATTGAAATAAAAACCAAAAAAAAACCCAAGTTATCTAAAACTAGACAAGTAGATTAATATTCAATTTGAAAAATATATGGATAGACGTTCATATATTTTTATATTGATTATGCATTTTATCTATGTGTATAAATATAGCTCAATATGATAGAAATAAATATTAATTACATTTAAGTGAAGGTGTATTTTGTTTTTTATTTGGTTAGAGGCAGGGCTTGCTAAGTTTCGATGGGGGGTGGGTTTTGGGACGTACCTCGGAGAAGAATTTTTGGAAGGGGGTTGCACACGTGGTTTCTTGCCTCGCTTCTCTGCACGTGCAGGGGCGCCCCCCCGCCCGTCCCGGGCTGAGCTCTGCGGCAGTGCTGCCGCCTTGTGGACACAGAGCGGTACTGCAGCTGTGATATATAGAATAATATAGAAATGAAAATATACACATCTATAAGAAAGAAATGTATATAGATAGATCGATAGATAGATAGATAGATAGATAGATAGATAGATAGATAGATAGATAGATAGATAGATAGATAGATAGATAGATAGATAGATAGATAGATAGATAGATAGATAGATAGATAGAGAGACAGACAGACAGATAGATGGATAGATAGATAGATGGATAGATAGATAGATGGAGCCATAAAAGAAGAAATGAATTCCAGTAATCCAAATCTGGACAAGTTAATTAATGATCCGTATGAAAACTATAGGGATAGATGGTGATGTACTTTAATATCTGTTATGCATTGTGTCTGTGTGTACAAATATAAAAGATCAATATTATAGAAGTAGATATTAAAAACATGTAAAACAAGGGTTTAATTGTTTTTTATTTGGTTAGAGGCTTAGAGGCAGGGCTTTTAAATGATTAATATAGAAATGAAAATATACACATCTATAATAAAGAAACGTATATAGGGTGATAGAGAGATATATTGATAGGGAGATACATAGATAGATAGATAGATAGATAGATAGATAGATAGATAGATAGACAGAGAGATAGAGAGATAGAGAGATATAGCCATAAATAAGAAATAAACACAAATTATCCATATCTAGACAAGCTGGTTAATATTCAATATGAAAAATATACGGATAGATGGTAATGTATTTTAATATCTGTTGTGCATTATATCTCTGTGTGTATAAATAAAGAAAATCAATATTATAGAAATAGATATTATAAATCTTTCAATCAAGGGAATTACTGTTTTTTATTTGGTTACAGGCATGGCATTTAAATGAATAATATAGAAATGAAAATATACACATCTATAATAAAGAAATAAATATAGGGAGATATATAGATAGATAGATAGATAGATAGAGCCATAAAAGAAGAAATGAATACCAGTAATCCAAATCTGGACAAGTAAATTAATGATCTGTATGAAAACTATAGGGATAGATGGTGATGTACTTTAATATCTGTTATGCATTGTGTCTGTGTGTACAAATATAAAAGATCAATATTATAGAAATAGATATTAAAAACATGTAAAACAAGGGTTTAATTGTTTTTTATTTGGTTAGAGGCTTAGAGGCAGGGCTTTTAAATGATTAATATAGAAATGAAAATATACACCTCTATAATAAAGAAATGTATATAGGGTGATAGATAGGGAGATATATAGATAGGGAGATATAGAGATAGGGAGATAGATAGGGGGATAAATAGATAGATAGATAGATAGATAGATAGATAGATAGATAGATAGATAGATAGATAGATAGAGCCATAAAAGAAGAAATGAATACCAGTAATCCAAATCTGGACAAGTTAATTAATGATCAGTATGAAAACTATATAGATAGATGGTAATGTGCTTTAATATCTGTTATGCATTATATCTGTGTGTATAAATATAGAAGGTCAATATTATAGGAAAATATATTAATTTTTTTATACAAGGGGCTTTTCTTTTTTTATTTAATTAAAGGCATGGCATTTAAATGAATAATATAGAAATGAAAATATACACATCTATAAGAAAGAAATATATGTAGTGATATAGATAGATAGATAGATAGATAGATAGAGCCATAAAAGAAGAAATAAATACCAGTAATCCCAGTAATCCAAATCTGGACAAGTAAATTAATGATCAGTATGAAAACTATAGGGATAGATGGTGATCTACTTTAATATCTGTTATGCATTGTGTCTGTGTGTACAAATATAAAAAATCAATATTATAGAAATAGATATTAAAAACATGTAAAACAAGGGTTTAATTTTTTTTTATTTGGTTAGAGGCTTAGAGGCAGGGCTTTTAAATGATTAATATAGAAATGAAAATATACACATCTATAATAAAGAAACGTATATAGGGTGATGGAGAGATATATTGATAGGGAGATACATAGATAGATAGATAGATAGATAGATAGATAGATAGATAGATAGATAGATAGACAGAGAGATAGAGTGATAGAGAGATAGAGAGATATAGCCATAAATAAGAAATAAACACAAATTATCCATATCTAGACAAGCTGGTTAATATTCAATATGAAAAATATACGGATAGATGGTAATGTATTTTAATATCTGTTGTGCATTATATCTCTGTGTGTATAAATAAAGAAAATCAATATTATAGAAATAGATATTATAAATCTTTCAATCAAGGGAATTACTGTTTTTTATTTGGTTACAGGCATGGCATTTAAATGAATAATATAGAAATGAAAATATACACATCTATAATAAAGAAATAAATATAGGGAGATATATAGATAGATAGATAGATAGATAGAGCCATAAAAGAAGAAATGAATACCAGTAATCCAAATCTGGACAAGTAAATTAATGATCTGTATGAAAACTATAGGGATAGATGGTGATGTACTTTAATATCTGTTATGCATTGTGTCTGTGTGTACAAATATAAAAGATCAATATTATAGAAATAGATATTAAAAACATGTAAAACAAGGGTTTAATTGTTTTTTATTTGGTTAGAGGCTTAGAGGCAGGGCTTTTAAATGATTCATATAGAAATGAAAATATACACATCTATAATAAAGAAATGTATATAGGGTGATAGATAGGGAGATATATAGATAGGGAGATATAGAGATAGGGAGATAGATAGGGGGATAAATAGATAGATAGATAGATAGATAGATAGATAGATAGATAGATAGATAGATAGATAGATAGATAGAGCCATAAAAGAAGAAATGAATACCAGTAATCCAAATCTGGACAAGTTAATTAATGATCAGTATGAAAACTATATAGATAGATGGTAATGTGCTTTAATATCTGTTATGCATTATATCTGTGTGTATAAATATAGAAGGTCAATATTATAGGAAAATATATTAATTTTTTTATACAAGGGGCTTATCTTTTTTTATTTAATTAAAGGCATGGCATTTAAATGAATAATATAGAAATGAAAATATACACATCTATAAGAAAGAAATATATGTAGTGATATAGATAGATAGATAGATAGATAGATAGATAGAGCCATAAAAGAAGAAATAAATACCAGTAATCCCAGTAATCCAAATCTGGACAAGTAAATTAATGATCAGTATGAAAACTATAGGGATAGATGGTGATCTACTTTAATATCTGTTATGCATTGTGTCTGTGTGTACAAATATAAAAAATCAATATTATAGAAATAGATATTAAAAACATGTAAAACAAGGGTTTAATTTTTTTTTATTTGGTTAGAGGCTTAGAGGCAGGGCTTTTAAATGATTAATATAGAAATGAAAATATACACATCTATAATAAAGAAACGTATATAGGGTGATGGAGAGATATATTGATAGGGAGATACATAGATAGATAGATAGATAGATAGATAGATAGATAGATAGATAGATAGATAGACAGAGAGATAGAGTGATAGAGAGATAGAGAGATATAGCCATAAATAAGAAATAAACACAAATTATCCATATCTAGACAAGCTGGTTAATATTCAATATGAAAAATATACGGATAGATGGTAATGTATTTTAATATCTGTTGTGCATTATATCTCTGTGTGTATAAATAAAGAAAATCAATATTATAGAAATAGATATTATAAATCTTTCAATCAAGGGAATTACTGTTTTTTATTTGGTTACAGGCATGGCATTTAAATGAATAATATAGAAATGAAAATATACACATCTATAATAAAGAAATAAATATAGGGAGATATATAGATAGATAGATAGATAGATAGAGCCATAAAAGAAGAAATGAATACCAGTAATCCAAATCTGGACAAGTAAATTAATGATCTGTATGAAAACTATAGGGATAGATGGTGATGTACTTTAATATCTGTTATGCATTGTGTCTGTGTGTACAAATATAAAAGATCAATATTATAGAAATAGATATTAAAAACATGTAAAACAAGGGTTTAATTGTTTTTTATTTGGTTAGAGGCTTAGAGGCAGGGCTTTTAAATGATTAATATAGAAATGAAAATATACACATCTATAATAAAGAAATGTATATAGGGTGATAGATAGGGAGATATATAGATAGGGAGATATAGAGATAGGGAGATAGATAGGGGGATAAATAGATAGATAGATAGATAGATAGATAGATAGATAGATAGATAGATAGAGCCATAAAAGAAGAAATGAATACCAGTAATCCAAATCTGGACAAGTTAATTAATGATCAGTATGAAAACTATATAGATAGATGGTAATGTGCTTTAATATCTGTTATGCATTATATCTGTGTGTATAAATATAGAAGGTCAATATTATAGGAAAATATATTAATTTTTTTATACAAGGGGCTTTTCTTTTTTTATTTAATTAAAGGCATGGCATTTAAATGAATAATATAGAAATGAAAATATACACATCTATAAGAAAGAAATGTATGTAGTGATATAGATAGATAGATAGATAGATAGATAGATAGAGCCATAAAAGAAGAAATGAATTCCAGTAATCCAAATCTGGACAAGTAAATTAATGATCAGTATGAAAACTATAGGGATAGATGGTGATGTACTTTAATATCTGTTATGCATTGTGTCTGTGTGTACAAATATAAAAGATCAATATTATAGAAATAGATATTAAAAACATGTAAAACAAGGGTTTAATTGTTTTTTATTTGGTTAGAGGCTTAGAGGCAGGGCTTTTAAATGATTCATATAGAAATGAAAATATACACATCTATAATAAAGAAATGTATATAGGGTGATAGATAGGGAGATACATAGATAGGGAGATATATAGATAGGGAGATAGATAGGGGGATAAATAGATAGATAGATAGATAGATAGATAGATAGATAGATAGATAGATAGATAGATAGATAGATAGATAGATAGAGCCATAAAAGAAGAAATGAATTCCAGTAATCCAAATCTGGACAAGTAAATTAATTATCAGTATGAAAACTATATAGATAGATGGTAATGTACTTTAATATCTGTTATGCATTATATCTGTGTGTATAAATATAGAAGATCAATATTATAGGAAAATATATTAATTTTTTTATACAAGGGGCTTTTCTTTTTTTATTTAATTAAAGGCAAGGCATTTAAATGAATAATATAGAAATGAAAATATACACATCTATAAGAAAGAAATGTATGTAGTGATATAGATAGATAGATAGATAGATAGATAGATAGAGCCATAAAAGAAGAAATAAATACCAGTAATCCAAATCTGGACAAGTAAATTAATGATCAGTATGAAAACTATAGGGATAGATGGTGATGTACTTTAATATCTGTTATGCATTGTGTCTGTGTGTACAAATATAAAAGATCAATATTATAGAAATAGATATTAAAAACATTTAAAACAAGGGTTTAATTGTTTTTTATTTGGTTAGAGGCTTAGAGGCAGGGCTTTTAAACGAGTAATATAGAAATGAAAATATACACATCTATAATAAAGAAATAAATAAAGGGAGATATATCTATGTATAAATTGAAATAAAAACCAAAAAAAACCCCAAGTTATCTAAAACTAGACAAGTAGATTAATATTCAATTTGAAAAATATATGGATAGACGTTCATATATTTTTATATTGATTATGCATTTTATCTATGTGTATAAATATAGCTCAATATGATAGAAATAAATATTAATTACATTTAAGTGAAGGTGTATTTTGTTTTTTATTTGGTTAGAGGCAGGGCTTGCTAAGTTTCGATGGGGGGTGGGTTTTGGGACGTACCTCGGAGAAGAATTTTTGGAAGGGGGTTGCACACGTGGTTTCTTGCCTCGCTTCTCTGCACGTGCAGGGGCGCCCCCCCGCCCGCCCCGGGCTGAGCTCTGCGGCAGTGCTGCCGCCTTGTGGGCAAAGAGCGGTACTGCAGCTGTGCGCCGAGCCGGGCGGGGCGGGGCCGAGCGGGGGCCGAGGAGGTTCGAGCCGAGCCGAAGCGGGCGATGCCGAACCGAGCCGAAGCGGGACGGAAAGAGCCGAGCCGAAACGGGCCGGAAAGAGCCGAACCGAGCCGAGCCGCGACGGCCCCCCCCCCCCTCCGGAGCCGGCCGGGAGGACCCCGGCAGAGGCGTTGACTCCAATGCCTGCCGCCGCAGGCGCGGCCGCCGCCCAGCTACGGAGCCGCTGAGCCCCGCCGCCATCGTCCTCGCCCCGGGAAAGGCGGCGGACAATCGGGCGGAGTGCTCGGAGTCGGTCAGCGTCGGCAGGTTTTTCGTTCAGGCAAGTAAGTTAGACAGACGCGCTGAGAGCAGCGGGGGCCTAAATTGTGCCACAACAAAGATGGCCGCTCTGCCGGAAGTGGCTTCAGCCACAACAAAGATGGCGGCGAGGAAGGGCGGAAGTGACGTCACGCCACGCACAACATGGCTGCCCGGTCGTGTCCGGCTTGACCTCCCAAGGATGGCGGCCAAAAAGGCGGGAAAATGGAAGGACCCCGGGCGGTGGGTGCGTGCGATTGACTGCCTGACAAACACTCCGGCGCCGACGCCGCTCCGGCGCAATTTTCCGCGGCTTTTCCGGCCGTGCGGACACGGGCTGTGCGCTCGGCGGCGCCGGGGCCGGGCGCCAGCAGGTCGGGCGCCGACAGGCAGCGGTGAAGACGCCTCACTCTGCCGGGGTCCTTACCGCGGCCGCGTTCTGGGGCTTCTGGCACTCGCGACGACCCGTACCTCGCCGCGGCTCCTTTCACTGGGCGCCCCTATTTACTTAAATGCTTGACATTTAAATCAATAACATAGAAATGGAAATATACACATCTACAATAAAGAAATGAATATAGGGAGATAGATAGATAGATAGATAGATAGATAGATAGATAGATAGATAGATAGATAGATAGATAGATAGAAAGATAGAGCCATAAAAGAAGAAATGAATTCCAGTAATCCAAATCTGGACAAGTAAATTAATGATCAGTATGAAAACTATAGGGATAGATGGTGATGTACTTAAATATCTGTTATGCATTGTGTCTGTGTGTACAAATATAAAAGATCAATATTATAGAAATAGATATTAAAAACATGTAAAACAAGGGTTTAATTGTTTTTTATTTGGTTAGTGGCTTAGAGGCAGGGCTTTTAAATGATTAATATAGAAATGAAAATATACACATCTATAATAAAGAAATGTATATAGGGTGATAGATAGGGAGATATAGAGATAGGGAGATATAGAGATAGGGAGATAGATAGGGGGATAAATAGATAGATAGATAGATAGATAGATAGATAGATAGATAGATAGATAGATAGAGCCATAAAAGAAGAAATGAATACCAGTAATCCAAATCTGGACAAGTAAATTAATTATCAGTATGAAAACTATATAGATAGATGGTAATGTACTTTAATATCTGTTATGCATTATATCTGTGTGTATAAATATAGAAGATCAATATTATAGGAAAATATATTAATTTTTTTATACAAGGGGCTTTTCTTTTTTTATTTAATTAAAGGCATGGCATTTAAATGAATAATATAGAAATGAAAATATACACATCTATAAGAAAGAAATGTATGTAGTGATATAGATAGATAGATAGATAGATAGATAGAGCCATAAAAGAAGAAATAAATACCAGTAATCCCAGTAATCCAAATCTGGACAAGTAAATTAATGATCAGTATGAAAACTATAGGGATAGATGGTGATGTACTTTAATATCTGTTATGCATTGTGTCTGTGTGTACAAATATAAAAGATCAATATTATAGAAATAGATATTAAAAACATTTAAAACAAGGGTTTAATTGTTTTTTATTTGGTTAGAGGCTTAGAGGCAGGGCTTTTAAATGATTAATATAGGAATGAAAATATACACATCTATAATAAAGAAACGTATATAGGGTGATAGATAGGGAGATATATAGATAGGGAGATACATAGATAGATAGATAGATAGATAGATAGATAGAGTGATAGAGAGATAGAGAGATATAGCCATAAATAAGAAATAAACACAAATTATCTATATCTAGACAAGCTGGTTAATATTCAATATGAAAAATATACGGATAGATGGTAATGTATTTTAATATCTGTTGTGCATTATATCTCTGTGTGTATAAATAAAGAAAATCAATATTCTAGAAATAGATATTATAAATCTTTCAATCAAGGGAATTACTGGTTTTTATTTGGTTACAGGCATGGCATTTAAATGAATAATATAGAAATGAAAATATACACATCTATAATAAAGAAATAAATATAGGGAGATATATAGATAGATAGATAGATAGATAGATAGATAGATAGATAGATAGATAGAGCCATAAAAGAAATAATGAATACCAGTAATCCAAATCTGGACAAGTTAATTAATGATCAGTATGAAAACTATATTGATAGATGGTGATCTACTTTAATATCTGTTATGCATTCTGTCAGTGTGTACAAATATAGAAGATTAATATTATAGAAGTAGATATTAAAAACATGTAAAACAAGGGTTTAATTGTTTTTTATTTGGTTAGAGGCTTAGAGGCAGGGCTTTTAAATGATTAATATAGAAATGAAAATATACACATCTATAATAAAGAAATGTATATAGGGTGATAGATAGGGAGATATATAGATAGGGAGATATAGAGATAGGGAGATAGATAGGAGGATAAATAGATAGATAGATAGATAGATAGATAGATAGATAGATAGATAGATAGATAGATAGATAGATAGATAGATAGAGCCATAAAAGAAGAAATGAATACCAGTAATCCAAATCTGGACAAGTTAATTAATGATCAGTATGAAAACTATATAGATAGATGGTAATGTGCTTTAATATCTGTTATGCATTATATCTGTGTGTATAAAGATAGAAGGTCAATATTATAGGAAAATATATTAATTTTTTTATACAAGGGGCTTTTCTCTTTTTATTTAATTAAAGGCATGGCATTTAAATGAATAATATAGAAATGAAAATATACACATCTATAAGAAAGAACTATATGTAGTGAGATAGATAGATAGATAGATAGATAGATAGATAGATAGAGCCGTAAAAGAAGAAATAAATACCAGTAATCCAAATCTGGACAAGTAAATTAATGATCAGTATGAAAACTATAGGGATAGATGGTGATGTACTTTAATATCTGTTATGCATTGTGTCTGTGTGTACAAGTATAAAAGATCAATATTATAGAAATAGATATTAAAAACATTTAAAACAAGGGTTTAATTGTTTTTTATTTGGTTAGAGGCTTAGAGGCAGGGCTTTTAAATGATTAATATAGAAATGAAAATATACACTTCTATAATAAAGAAACGTATATAGGGTGATAGAGAGATATATAGATAGGGAGATACATAGATAGATAGATAGATAGATAGATAGATAGATAGATAGAGAGATAGATAGATAGATAGATAGATAGATAGATAGATAGATAGATAGATAGATAGATAGATAGATAGATAGATAGAGCCATAAAAGAAGAAATGAATTCCAGTAATCCAAATCTGGACAAGTAAATTAATGATCAGTATGAAAACTATAGGGATAGATGGTGATGTACTTTAATATCTGTTATGCATTGTGTCTGTGTGTACAAATATAAAAGATCAATATTATAGAAATAGATATTAAAAACATGTAAAACAAGGGTTTAATTGTTTTTTATTTGGTTAGAGGCTTAGAGGCAGGGCTTTTAAATGATTAATATAGAAATGAAAATATACACATCTATAATAAAGAAACGTATATAGGGTGATAGAGAGATATATAGATAGGGAGATACATAGATAGATAGATAGATAGATAGATAGATAGATAGATAGATGATAGATAGATAGAGAGATAGAGAGATAGAGAGATAGAGAGATAGATAGATAGATAGATAGATAGATAGATAGATAGATAGATAGATAGATAAAGCCATAAAAGAAGAAATAAATACCAGTAATCCAAATCTGGACAAGTAAATTAATGATCAGTTTGAAAACTATAGGGATAGATGGTGATGTACTTTAATATCTGTTATGCATTGTATCTGTGTGTACAAATATAAAAGATCAATTTTATAGAAATAGATATTGAAAACATTTTAAACAAGGGTTTAATTGTTTTTTATTTGGTTAGAGGCTTAGAGGCAGGGCTTTTAAACGATTAATATAGAAATGAAAATATACACATCTATAATAAAGAAATAAATAAAGGGAGATATATCTATGTATAAATTGAAATAAAAACCAAAAAAAAACCCAAGTTATCTAAAACTAGACAAGTAGATTAATATTCAATTTGAAAAATATATGGATAGACGTTCATATATTTTTATATTGATTATGCATTTTATCTATGTGTATAAATATAGCTCAATATGATAGAAATAAATATTAATTACATTTAAGTGAAGGTGTATTTTGTTTTTTATTTGGTTAGAGGCAGGGCTTGCTAAGTTTCGATGGGGGGTGGGTTTTGGGACGTACCTCGGAGAAGAATTTTTGGAAGGGGGTTGCACACGTGGTTTCTTGCCTCGCTTCTCTGCACGTGCAGGGGCGCCCCCCCGCCCGCCCCGGGCTGAGCTCTGCGGCAGTGCTGCCGCCTTGTGGACACAGAGCGGTACTGCAGCTGTGATATATAGAATAATATAGAAATGAAAATATACACATCTATAAGAAAGAAATGTATATAGATAGATAGATAGATAGATAGATAGATAGATAGATAGATAGATAGATAGATAGATAGATAGATAGATAGATAGATAGATAGATAGATAGATAGATAGATAGATAGATAGATAGATAGAGAGACAGACAGACAGATAGATGGATAGATAGATAGATGGATAGATAGATAGATGGAGCCATAAAAGAAGAAATGAATTCCAGTAATCCAAATCTGGACAAGTTAATTAATGATCCGTATGAAAACTATAGGGATAGATGGTGATGTACTTTAATATCTGTTATGCATTGTGTCTGTGTGTACAAATATAAAAAATCAATATTATAGAAGTAGATATTAAAAACATGTAAAACAAGGGTTTAATTTTTTTTTATTTGGTTAGAGGCTTAGAGGCAGGGCTTTTAAATGATTAATATAGAAATGAAAATATACACATCTATAATAAAGAAACGTATATAGGGTGATGGAGAGATATATTGATAGGGAGATACATAGATAGATAGATAGATAGATAGATAGATAGATAGATAGATAGATAGATAGATAGATAGACAGAGAGATAGAGTGATAGAGAGATAGAGAGATATAGCCATAAATAAGAAATAAACACAAATTATCCATATCTAGACAAGCTGGTTAATATTCAATATGAAAAATATACGGATAGATGGTAATGTATTTTAATATCTGTTGTGCATTATATCTCTGTGTGTATAAATAAAGAAAATCAATATTATAGAAATAGATATTATAAATCTTTCAATCAAGGGAATTACTGTTTTTTATTTGGTTACAGGCATGGCATTTAAATGAATAATATAGAAATGAAAATATACACATCTATAATAAAGAAATAAATATAGGGAGATATATAGATAGATAGATAGATAGATAGAGCCATAAAAGAAGAAATGAATACCAGTAATCCAAATCTGGACAAGTAAATTAATGATCTGTATGAAAACTATAGGGATAGATGGTGATGTACTTTAATATCTGTTATGCATTGTGTCTGTGTGTACAAATATAAAAGATCAATATTATAGAAATAGATATTAAAAACATGTAAAACAAGGGTTTAATTGTTTTTTATTTGGTTAGAGGCTTAGAGGCAGGGCTTTTAAATGATTAATATAGAAATGAAAATATACACCTCTATAATAAAGAAATGTATATAGGGTGATAGATAGGGAGATATATAGATAGGGAGATATAGAGATAGGGAGATAGATAGGGGGATAAATAGATAGATAGATAGATAGATAGATAGATAGATAGATAGATAGATAGATAGATAGATAGATAGAGCCATAAAAGAAGAAATGAATACCAGTAATCCAAATCTGGACAAGTTAATTAATGATCAGTATGAAAACTATATAGATAGATGGTAATGTGCTTTAATATCTGTTATGCATTATATCTGTGTGTATAAATATAGAAGGTCAATATTATAGGAAAATATATTAATTTTTTTATACAAGGGGCTTTTCTTTTTTTATTTAATTAAAGGCATGGCATTTAAATGAATAATATAGAAATGAAAATATACACATCTATAAGAAAGAAATATATGTAGTGATATAGATAGATAGATAGATAGATAGATAGAGCCATAAAAGAAGAAATAAATACCAGTAATCCCAGTAATCCAAATCTGGACAAGTAAATTAATGATCAGTATGAAAACTATAGGGATAGATGGTGATCTACTTTAATATCTGTTATGCATTGTGTCTGTGTGTACAAATATAAAAAATCAATATTATAGAAATAGATATTAAAAACATGTAAAACAAGGGTTTAATTTTTTTTTATTTGGTTAGAGGCTTAGAGGCAGGGCTTTTAAATGATTAATATAGAAATGAAAATATACACATCTATAATAAAGAAACGTATATAGGGTGATGGAGAGATATATTGATAGGGAGATACATAGATAGATAGATAGATAGATAGATAGATAGATAGATAGATAGATAGATAGACAGAGAGATAGAGTGATAGAGAGATAGAGAGATATAGCCATAAATAAGAAATAAACACAAATTATCCATATCTAGACAAGCTGGTTAATATTCAATATGAAAAATATACGGATAGATGGTAATGTATTTTAATATCTGTTGTGCATTATATCTCTGTGTGTATAAATAAAGAAAATCAATATTATAGAAATAGATATTATAAATCTTTCAATCAAGGGAATTACTGTTTTTTATTTGGTTACAGGCATGGCATTTAAATGAATAATATAGAAATGAAAATATACACATCTATAATAAAGAAATAAATATAGGGAGATATATAGATAGATAGATAGATAGATAGAGCCATAAAAGAAGAAATGAATACCAGTAATCCAAATCTGGACAAGTAAATTAATGATCTGTATGAAAACTATAGGGATAGATGGTGATGTACTTTAATATCTGTTATGCATTGTGTCTGTGTGTACAAATATAAAAGATCAATATTATAGAAATAGATATTAAAAACATGTAAAACAAGGGTTTAATTGTTTTTTATTTGGTTAGAGGCTTAGAGGCAGGGCTTTTAAATGATTCATATAGAAATGAAAATATACACATCTATAATAAAGAAATGTATATAGGGTGATAGATAGGGAGATATATAGATAGGGAGATATAGAGATAGGGAGATAGATAGGGGGATAAATAGATAGATAGATAGATAGATAGATAGATAGATAGATAGATAGATAGATAGATAGATAGATAGAGCCATAAAAGAAGAAATGAATACCAGTAATCCAAATCTGGACAAGTTAATTAATGATCAGTATGAAAACTATATAGATAGATGGTAATGTGCTTTAATATCTGTTATGCATTATATCTGTGTGTATAAATATAGAAGGTCAATATTATAGGAAAATATATTAATTTTTTTATACAAGGGGCTTATCTTTTTTTATTTAATTAAAGGCATGGCATTTAAATGAATAATATAGAAATGAAAATATACACATCTATAAGAAAGAAATATATGTAGTGATATAGATAGATAGATAGATAGATAGATAGATAGAGCCATAAAAGAAGAAATAAATACCAGTAATCCCAGTAATCCAAATCTGGACAAGTAAATTAATGATCAGTATGAAAACTATAGGGATAGATGGTGATCTACTTTAATATCTGTTATGCATTGTGTCTGTGTGTACAAATATAAAAAATCAATATTATAGAAATAGATATTAAAAACATGTAAAACAAGGGTTTAATTTTTTTTTATTTGGTTAGAGGCTTAGAGGCAGGGCTTTTAAATGATTAATATAGAAATGAAAATATACACATCTATAATAAAGAAACGTATATAGGGTGATGGAGAGATATATTGATAGGGAGATACATAGATAGATAGATAGATAGATAGATAGATAGATAGATAGATAGATAGATAGATAGACAGAGAGATAGAGTGATAGAGAGATAGAGAGATATAGCCATAAATAAGAAATAAACACAAATTATCCATATCTAGACAAGCTGGTTAATATTCAATATGAAAAATATACGGATAGATGGTAATGTATTTTAATATCTGTTGTGCATTATATCTCTGTGTGTATAAATAAAGAAAATCAATATTATAGAAATAGATATTATAAATCTTTCAATCAAGGGAATTACTGTTTTTTATTTGGTTACAGGCATGGCATTTAAATGAATAATATAGAAATGAAAATATACACATCTATAATAAAGAAATAAATATAGGGAGATATATAGATAGATAGATAGATAGATAGAGCCATAAAAGAAGAAATGAATACCAGTAATCCAAATCTGGACAAGTAAATTAATGATCTGTATGAAAACTATAGGGATAGATGGTGATGTACTTTAATATCTGTTATGCATTGTGTCTGTGTGTACAAATATAAAAGATCAATATTATAGAAATAGATATTAAAAACATGTAAAACAAGGGTTTAATTGTTTTTTATTTGGTTAGAGGCTTAGAGGCAGGGCTTTTAAATGATTAATATAGAAATGAAAATATACACATCTATAATAAAGAAATGTATATAGGGTGATAGATAGGGAGATATATAGATAGGGAGATATAGAGATAGGGAGATAGATAGGGGGATAAATAGATAGATAGATAGATAGATAGATAGATAGATAGATAGATAGATAGATAGATAGATAGAGCCATAAAAGAAGAAATGAATACCAGTAATCCAAATCTGGACAAGTTAATTAATGATCAGTATGAAAACTATATAGATAGATGGTAATGTGCTTTAATATCTGTTATGCATTATATCTGTGTGTATAAATATAGAAGGTCAATATTATAGGAAAATATATTAATTTTTTTATACAAGGGGCTTTTCTTTTTTTATTTAATTAAAGGCATGGCATTTAAATGAATAATATAGAAATGAAAATATACACATCTATAAGAAAGAAATGTATGTAGTGATATAGATAGATAGATAGATAGATAGATAGATAGAGCCATAAAAGAAGAAATGAATTCCAGTAATCCAAATCTGGACAAGTAAATTAATGATCAGTATGAAAACTATAGGGATAGATGGTGATGTACTTTAATATCTGTTATGCATTGTGTCTGTGTGTACAAATATAAAAGATCAATATTATAGAAATAGATATTAAAAACATGTAAAACAAGGGTTTAATTGTTTTTTATTTGGTTAGAGGCTTAGAGGCAGGGCTTTTAAATGATTCATATAGAAATGAAAATATACACATCTATAATAAAGAAATGTATATAGGGTGATAGATAGGGAGATACATAGATAGGGAGATATATAGATAGGGAGATAGATAGGGGGATAAATAGATAGATAGATAGATAGATAGATAGATAGATAGATAGATAGATAGATAGATAGATAGATAGATAGATAGATAGAGCCATAAAAGAAGAAATGAATTCCAGTAATCCAAATCTGGACAAGTAAATTAATTATCAGTATGAAAACTATATAGATAGATGGTAATGTACTTTAATATCTGTTATGCATTATATCTGTGTGTATAAATATAGAAGATCAATATTATAGGAAAATATATTAATTTTTTTATACAAGGGGCTTTTCTTTTTTTATTTAATTAAAGGCAAGGCATTTAAATGAATAATATAGAAATGAAAATATACACATCTATAAGAAAGAAATGTATGTAGTGATATAGATAGATAGATAGATAGATAGATAGATAGAGCCATAAAAGAAGAAATAAATACCAGTAATCCAAATCTGGACAAGTAAATTAATGATCAGTATGAAAACTATAGGGATAGATGGTGATGTACTTTAATATCTGTTATGCATTGTGTCTGTGTGTACAAATATAAAAGATCAATATTATAGAAATAGATATTAAAAACATTTAAAACAAGGGTTTAATTGTTTTTTATTTGGTTAGAGGCTTAGAGGCAGGGCTTTTAAACGAGTAATATAGAAATGAAAATATACACATCTATAATAAAGAAATAAATAAAGGGAGATATATCTATGTATAAATTGAAATAAAAACCAAAAAAAACCCCAAGTTATCTAAAACTAGACAAGTAGATTAATATTCAATTTGAAAAATATATGGATAGACGTTCATATATTTTTATATTGATTATGCATTTTATCTATGTGTATAAATATAGCTCAATATGATAGAAATAAATATTAATTACATTTAAGTGAAGGTGTATTTTGTTTTTTATTTGGTTAGAGGCAGGGCTTGCTAAGTTTCGATGGGGGGTGGGTTTTGGGACGTACCTCGGAGAAGAATTTTTGGAAGGGGGTTGCACACGTGGTTTCTTGCCTCGCTTCTCTGCACGTGCAGGGGCGCCCCCCCGCCCGCCCCGGGCTGAGCTCTGCGGCAGTGCTGCCGCCTTGTGGGCAAAGAGCGGTACTGCAGCTGTGCGCCGAGCCGGGCGGGGCGGGGCCGAGCGGGGGCCGAGGAGGTTCGAGCCGAGCCGAAGCGGGCGATGCCGAACCGAGCCGAAGCGGGACGGAAAGAGCCGAGCCGAAACGGGCCGGAAAGAGCCGAACCGAGCCGAGCCGCGACGGCCCCCCCCCCCCTCCGGAGCCGGCCGGGAGGACCCCGGCAGAGGCGTTGACTCCAATGCCTGCCGCCGCAGGCGCGGCCGCCGCCCAGCTACGGAGCCGCTGAGCCCCGCCGCCATCGTCCTCGCCCCGGGAAAGGCGGCGGACAATCGGGCGGAGTGCTCGGAGTCGGTCAGCGTCGGCAGGTTTTTCGTTCAGGCAAGTAAGTTAGACAGACGCGCTGAGAGCAGCGGGGGCCTAAATTGTGCCACAACAAAGATGGCCGCTCTGCCGGAAGTGGCTTCAGCCACAACAAAGATGGCGGCGAGGAAGGGCGGAAGTGACGTCACGCCACGCACAACATGGCTGCCCGGTCGTGTCCGGCTTGACCTCCCAAGGATGGCGGCCAAAAAGGCGGGAAAATGGAAGGACCCCGGGCGGTGGGTGCGTGCGATTGACTGCCTGACAAACACTCCGGCGCCGACGCCGCTCCGGCGCAATTTTCCGCGGCTTTTCCGGCCGTGCGGACACGGGCTGTGCGCTCGGCGGCGCCGGGGCCGGGCGCCAGCAGGTCGGGCGCCGACAGGCAGCGGTGAAGACGCCTCACTCTGCCGGGGTCCTTACCGCGGCCGCGTTCTGGGGCTTCTGGCACTCGCGACGACCCGTACCTCGCCGCGGCTCCTTTCACTGGGCGCCCCTATTTACTTAAATGCTTGACATTTAAATCAATAACATAGAAATGGAAATATACACATCTACAATAAAGAAATGAATATAGGGAGATAGATAGATAGATAGATAGATAGATAGATAGATAGATAGATAGATAGAAAGATAGAGCCATAAAAGAAGAAATGAATTCCAGTAATCCAAATCTGGACAAGTAAATTAATGATCAGTATGAAAACTATAGGGATAGATGGTGATGTACTTAAATATCTGTTATGCATTGTGTCTGTGTGTACAAATATAAAAGATCAATATTATAGAAATAGATATTAAAAACATGTAAAACAAGGGTTTAATTGTTTTTTATTTGGTTAGTGGCTTAGAGGCAGGGCTTTTAAATGATTAATATAGAAATGAAAATATACACATCTATAATAAAGAAATGTATATAGGGTGATAGATAGGGAGATATAGAGATAGGGAG
Source organism: Cyanistes caeruleus (assembly GCF_971803275.1). Classification (NCBI taxonomy): domain Eukaryota; kingdom Metazoa; phylum Chordata; class Aves; order Passeriformes; family Paridae; genus Cyanistes; species Cyanistes caeruleus. Next base: position 350,621 of record NC_141703.1, on the reverse strand, counting down.
ATATAGAGATAGGGAGATAGATAGGGGGATAAATAGATAGATAGATAGATAGATAGATAGATAGATAGATAGATAGATAGATAGAGCCATAAAAGAAGAAATGAATACCAGTAATCCAAATCTGGACAAGTAAATTAATTATCAGTATGAAAACTATATAGATAGATGGTAATGTACTTTAATATCTGTTATGCATTATATCTGTGTGTATAAATATAGAAGATCAATATTATAGGAAAATATATTAATTTTTTTATACAAGGGGCTTTTCTTTTTTTATTTAATTAAAGGCATGGCATTTAAATGAATAATATAGAAATGAAAATATACACATCTATAAGAAAGAAATGTATGTAGTGATATAGATAGATAGATAGATAGATAGATAGAGCCATAAAAGAAGAAATAAATACCAGTAATCCCAGTAATCCAAATCTGGACAAGTAAATTAATGATCAGTATGAAAACTATAGGGATAGATGGTGATGTACTTTAATATCTGTTATGCATTGTGTCTGTGTGTACAAATATAAAAGATCAATATTATAGAAATAGATATTAAAAACATTTAAAACAAGGGTTTAATTGTTTTTTATTTGGTTAGAGGCTTAGAGGCAGGGCTTTTAAATGATTAATATAGGAATGAAAATATACACATCTATAATAAAGAAACGTATATAGGGTGATAGATAGGGAGATATATAGATAGGGAGATACATAGATAGATAGATAGATAGATAGATAGATAGAGTGATAGAGAGATAGAGAGATATAGCCATAAATAAGAAATAAACACAAATTATCTATATCTAGACAAGCTGGTTAATATTCAATATGAAAAATATACGGATAGATGGTAATGTATTTTAATATCTGTTGTGCATTATATCTCTGTGTGTATAAATAAAGAAAATCAATATTCTAGAAATAGATATTATAAATCTTTCAATCAAGGGAATTACTGGTTTTTATTTGGTTACAGGCATGGCATTTAAATGAATAATATAGAAATGAAAATATACACATCTATAATAAAGAAATAAATATAGGGAGATATATAGATAGATAGATAGATAGATAGATAGATAGATAGATAGATAGATAGATAGAGCCATAAAAGAAATAATGAATACCAGTAATCCAAATCTGGACAAGTTAATTAATGATCAGTATGAAAACTATATTGATAGATGGTGATCTACTTTAATATCTGTTATGCATTCTGTCAGTGTGTACAAATATAGAAGATTAATATTATAGAAGTAGATATTAAAAACATGTAAAACAAGGGTTTAATTGTTTTTTATTTGGTTAGAGGCTTAGAGGCAGGGCTTTTAAATGATTAATATAGAAATGAAAATATACACATCTATAATAAAGAAATGTATATAGGGTGATAGATAGGGAGATATATAGATAGGGAGATATAGAGATAGGGAGATAGATAGGAGGATAAATAGATAGATAGATAGATAGATAGATAGATAGATAGATAGATAGATAGATAGATAGATAGATAGATAGAGCCATAAAAGAAGAAATGAATACCAGTAATCCAAATCTGGACAAGTTAATTAATGATCAGTATGAAAACTATATAGATAGATGGTAATGTGCTTTAATATCTGTTATGCATTATATCTGTGTGTATAAAGATAGAAGGTCAATATTATAGGAAAATATATTAATTTTTTTATACAAGGGGCTTTTCTCTTTTTATTTAATTAAAGGCATGGCATTTAAATGAATAATATAGAAATGAAAATATACACATCTATAAGAAAGAACTATATGTAGTGAGATAGATAGATAGATAGATAGATAGATAGATAGAGCCGTAAAAGAAGAAATAAATACCAGTAATCCAAATCTGGACAAGTAAATTAATGATCAGTATGAAAACTATAGGGATAGATGGTGATGTACTTTAATATCTGTTATGCATTGTGTCTGTGTGTACAAGTATAAAAGATCAATATTATAGAAATAGATATTAAAAACATTTAAAACAAGGGTTTAATTGTTTTTTATTTGGTTAGAGGCTTAGAGGCAGGGCTTTTAAATGATTAATATAGAAATGAAAATATACACTTCTATAATAAAGAAACGTATATAGGGTGATAGAGAGATATATAGATAGGGAGATACATAGATAGATAGATAGATAGATAGATAGATAGATAGATAGAGAGATAGATAGATAGATAGATAGATAGATAGATAGATAGATAGATAGATAGATAGATAGAGCCATAAAAGAAGAAATGAATTCCAGTAATCCAAATCTGGACAAGTAAATTAATGATCAGTATGAAAACTATAGGGATAGATGGTGATGTACTTTAATATCTGTTATGCATTGTGTCTGTGTGTACAAATATAAAAGATCAATATTATAGAAATAGATATTAAAAACATGTAAAACAAGGGTTTAATTGTTTTTTATTTGGTTAGAGGCTTAGAGGCAGGGCTTTTAAATGATTAATATAGAAATGAAAATATACACATCTATAATAAAGAAACGTATATAGGGTGATAGAGAGATATATAGATAGGGAGATACATAGATAGATAGATAGATAGATAGATAGATAGATAGATAGATAGATGATAGATAGATAGAGAGATAGAGAGATAGAGAGATAGAGAGATAGATAGATAGATAGATAGATAGATAGATAGATAGATAGATAGATAGATAGATAGATAAAGCCATAAAAGAAGAAATAAATACCAGTAATCCAAATCTGGACAAGTAAATTAATGATCAGTTTGAAAACTATAGGGATAGATGGTGATGTACTTTAATATCTGTTATGCATTGTATCTGTGTGTACAAATATAAAAGATCAATTTTATAGAAATAGATATTGAAAACATTTTAAACAAGGGTTTAATTGTTTTTTATTTGGTTAGAGGCTTAGAGGCAGGGCTTTTAAACGATTAATATAGAAATGAAAATATACACATCTATAATAAAGAAATAAATAAAGGGAGATATATCTATGTATAAATTGAAATAAAAACCAAAAAAAAACCCAAGTTATCTAAAACTAGACAAGTAGATTAATATTCAATTTGAAAAATATATGGATAGACGTTCATATATTTTTATATTGATTATGCATTTTATCTATGTGTATAAATATAGCTCAATATGATAGAAATAAATATTAATTACATTTAAGTGAAGGTGTATTTTGTTTTTTATTTGGTTAGAGGCAGGGCTTGCTAAGTTTCGATGGGGGGTGGGTTTTGGGACGTACCTCGGAGAAGAATTTTTGGAAGGGGGTTGCACACGTGGTTTCTTGCCTCGCTTCTCTGCACGTGCAGGGGCGCCCCCCCGCCCGCCCCGGGCTGAGCTCTGCGGCAGTGCTGCCGCCTTGTGGACACAGAGCGGTACTGCAGCTGTGATATATAGAATAATATAGAAATGAAAATATACACATCTATAAGAAAGAAATGTATATAGATAGATAGATAGATAGATAGATAGATAGATAGATAGATAGATAGATAGATAGATAGATAGATAGATAGATAGATAGATAGATAGATAGATAGATAGATAGATAGATAGATAGATAGATAGATAGAGAGACAGACAGACAGATAGATGGATAGATAGATAGATGGATAGATAGATAGATGGAGCCATAAAAGAAGAAATGAATTCCAGTAATCCAAATCTGGACAAGTTAATTAATGATCCGTATGAAAACTATAGGGATAGATGGTGATGTACTTTAATATCTGTTATGCATTGTGTCTGTGTGTACAAATATAAAAAATCAATATTATAGAAGTAGATATTAAAAACATGTAAAACAAGGGTTTAATTTTTTTTTATTTGGTTAGAGGCTTAGAGGCAGGGCTTTTAAATGATTAATATAGAAATGAAAATATACACATCTATAATAAAGAAACGTATATAGGGTGATGGAGAGATATATTGATAGGGAGATACATAGATAGATAGATAGATAGATAGATAGATAGATAGATAGATAGACAGAGAGATAGAGTGATAGAGAGATAGAGAGATATAGCCATAAATAAGAAATAAACACAAATTATCCATATCTAGACAAGCTGGTTAATATTCAATATGAAAAATATACGGATAGATGGTAATGTATTTTAATATCTGTTGTGCATTATATCTCTGTGTGTATAAATAAAGAAAATCAATATTATAGAAATAGATATTATAAATCTTTCAATCAAGGGAATTACTGTTTTTTATTTGGTTACAGGCATGGCATTTAAATGAATAATATAGAAATGAAAATATACACATCTATAATAAAGAAATAAATATAGGGAGATATATAGATAGATAGATAGATAGATAGAGCCATAAAAGAAGAAATGAATACCAGTAATCCAAATCTGGACAAGTAAATTAATGATCTGTATGAAAACTATAGGGATAGATGGTGATGTACTTTAATATCTGTTATGCATTGTGTCTGTGTGTACAAATATAAAAGATCAATATTATAGAAATAGATATTAAAAACATGTAAAACAAGGGTTTAATTGTTTTTTATTTGGTTAGAGGCTTAGAGGCAGGGCTTTTAAATGATTAATATAGAAATGAAAATATACACATCTATAATAAAGAAATGTATATAGGGTGATAGATAGGGAGATATATAGATAGGGAGATATAGAGATAGGGAGATAGATAGGAGGATAAATAGATAGATAGATAGATAGATAGATAGATAGATAGATAGATAGATAGATAGATAGATAGATAGATAGATAGAGCCATAAAAGAAGAAATGAATACCAGTAATCCAAATCTGGACAAGTTAATTAATGATCAGTATGAAAACTATATAGATAGATGGTAATGTGCTTTAATATCTGTTATGCATTATATCTGTGTGTATAAAGATAGAAGGTCAATATTATAGGAAAATATATTAATTTTTTTATACAAGGGGCTTTTCTTTTTTTATTTAATTAAAGGCATGGCATTTAAATGAATAATATAGAAATGAAAATATACACATCTATAAGAAAGAAATATATGTAGTGATATAGATAGATAGATAGATAGATAGATAGAGCCATAAAAGAAGAAATAAATACCAGTAATCCCAGTAATCCAAATCTGGACAAGTAAATTAATGATCAGTATGAAAACTATAGGGATAGATGGTGATCTACTTTAATATCTGTTATGCATTGTGTCTGTGTGTACAAATATAAAAAATCAATATTATAGAAATAGATATTAAAAACATGTAAAACAAGGGTTTAATTTTTTTTTATTTGGTTAGAGGCTTAGAGGCAGGGCTTTTAAATGATTAATATAGAAATGAAAATATACACATCTATAATAAAGAAACGTATATAGGGTGATAGAGAGATATATTGATAGGGAGATACATAGATAGATAGATAGATAGATAGATAGATAGATAGATAGATAGACAGAGAGATAGAGTGATAGAGAGATAGAGAGATATAGCCATAAATAAGAAATAAACACAAATTATCCATATCTAGACAAGCTGGTTAATATTCAATATGAAAAATATACGGATAGATGGTAATGTATTTTAATATCTGTTGTGCATTATATCTCTGTGTGTATAAATAAAGAAAATCAATATTATAGAAATAGATATTATAAATCTTTCAATCAAGGGAATTACTGTTTTTTATTTGGTTACAGGCATGGCATTTAAATGAATAATATAGAAATGAAAATATACACATCTATAATAAAGAAATAAATATAGGGAGATATATAGATAGATAGATAGATAGATAGATAGAGCCATAAAAGAAGAAATGAATACCAGTAATCCAAATCTGGACAAGTAAATTAATGATCTGTATGAAAACTATAGGGATAGATGGTGATGTACTTTAATATCTGTTATGCATTGTGTCTGTGTGTACAAATATAAAAGATCAATATTATAGAAATAGATATTAAAAACATGTAAAACAAGGGTTTAATTGTTTTTTATTTGGTTAGAGGCTTAGAGGCAGGGCTTTTAAATGATTAATATAGAAATGAAAATATACACATCTATAATAAAGAAATGTATATAGGGTGATAGATAGGGAGATATATAGATAGGGAGATATAGAGATAGGGAGATAGATAGGGGGATAAATAGATAGATAGATAGATAGATAGATAGATAGATAGATAGATAGATAGATAGATAGATAGATAGATAGATAGATAGATAGATAGAGCCATAAAAGAAGAAATGAATACCAGTAATCCAAATCTGGACAAGTTAATTAATGATCAGTATGAAAACTATATAGATAGATGGTAATGTGCTTTAATATCTGTTATGCATTATATCTGTGTGTATAAAGATAGAAGGTCAATATTATAGGAAAATATATTAATTTTTTTATACAAGGGGCTTTTCTTTTTTTATTTAATTAAAGGCATGGCATTTAAATGAATAATATAGAAATGAAAATATACACATCTATAAGAAAGAAATATATGTAGTGAGATAGATAGATAGATAGATAGATAGATAGATAGATAGATAGAGCCATAAAAGAAGAAATGAATACCAGTAATCCATATCTGGACAAGTAAATTAATTATCAGTATGAAAACTATATAGATAGATGGTAATGTACTTTAATATCTGTTATGCATTATATCTGTGTGTATAAATATAGAAGATCAATATTATAGAAAAATATATTAATTTTTTTATACAAGGGGCTTTTCTTTTTTTATTTAATTAAAGGCAAGGCATTTAAATGAATAATATAGAAATGAAAATATACACATCTATAAGAAAGAAATGTATGTAGTGATATAGATAGATAGATAGATAGATAGATAGATAGAGCCATAAAAGAAGAAATAAATACCAGTAATCCCAGTAATCCAAATCTGGACATGTAAATTAATGATCAGTATGAAAACTATAGGGATAGATGGTGATCTACTTTAATATCTGTTATGCATTGTGTCTGTGTGTACAAATATAAAAAATCAATATTATAGAAATAGATATTAAAAACATGTAAAACAAGGGTTTAATTTTTTTTTATTTGGTTAGAGGCTTAGAGGCAGGGCTTTTAAATGATTAATATAGAAATGAAAATATACACATCTATAATAAAGAAATGTATATAGGGTGATAGATAGGGAGATATATAGATAGGGAGATATAGAGATAGGGAGATAGATAGGGGGATAAATAGATAGATAGATAGATAGATAGATAGATAGATAGATAGATAGATAGAGAGATAGACAGAGAGATAGAGAGATAGAGAGATAGAGGGATATAGCCATAAATAAGAAATAAACACAAATTATCTATATCTAGACAAGCTGGTTAATATTCAATATGAAAAATATACAGATAGATGGTAATGTATTTTAATATCTGTTGTGCATTATATCTCTGTGTGTATAAATAAAGAAAATCAATATTATAGAAATAGATATTATAAATCTTTCAATCAAGGGAATTACTGGTTTTTATTTGCTTACAGGCATGGCATTTAAATGAATAATATAGAAATGAAAATATAAACATCTATAATAAAGAAATAAATATAGGGAGATAGAGAGATAGAGAGATAGAGAGATAGATAGATAGATAGATAGATAGATAGATAGATAGATAGAGCCATAAAAGAAGAAATGAATTCCAGTAATCCAAATCTGGACAAGTAAATTAATGATCAGTATGAAAACTATAGGGATAGATGGTGATGTACTTTAATATCTGTTATGCATTGTGTCTGTGTGTACAAATATAAAAGATCAATATTATAGAAATAGATATTAAAAACATGTAAAACAAGGGTTTAATTGTTTTTTATTTGGTTAGAGGCTTAGAGGCAGGGCTTTTAAATGATTCATATAGAAATGAAAATATACACATCTATAATAAAGAAATGTATATAGGGTGATAGATAGGGAGATACATAGATAGGGAGATATATAGATAGGGAGATAGATAGGGGGATAAATAGATAGATAGATAGATAGATAGATAGATAGATAGATAGATAGATAGATAGATAGATAGATAGATAGATAGAGCCATAAAAGAAGAAATGAATTCCAGTAATCCAAATCTGGACAAGTAAATTAATTATCAGTATGAAAACTATATAGATAGATGGTAATGTACTTTAATATCTGTTATGCATTATATCTGTGTGTATAAATATAGAAGATCAATATTATAGGAAAATATATTAATTTTTTTATACAAGGGGCTTTTCTTTTTTTATTTAATTAAAGGCAAGGCATTTAAATGAATAATATAGAAATGAAAATATACACATCTATAAGAAAGAAATGTATGTAGTGATATAGATAGATAGATAGATAGATAGATAGATAGAGCCATAAAAGAAGAAATAAATACCAGTAATCCAAATCTGGACAAGTAAATTAATGATCAGTATGAAAACTATAGGGATAGATGGTGATGTACTTTAATATCTGTTATGCATTGTGTCTGTGTGTACAAATATAAAAGATCAATATTATAGAAATAGATATTAAAAACATTTAAAACAAGGGTTTAATTGTTTTTTATTTGGTTAGAGGCTTAGAGGCAGGGCTTTTAAACGAGTAATATAGAAATGAAAATATACACATCTATAATAAAGAAATAAATAAAGGGAGATATATCTATGTATAAATTGAAATAAAAACCAAAAAAAACCCCAAGTTATCTAAAACTAGACAAGTAGATTAATATTCAATTTGAAAAATATATGGATAGACGTTCATATATTTTTATATTGATTATGCATTTTATCTATGTGTATAAATATAGCTCAATATGATAGAAATAAATATTAATTACATTTAAGTGAAGGTGTATTTTGTTTTTTATTTGGTTAGAGGCAGGGCTTGCTAAGTTTCGATGGGGGGTGGGTTTTGGGACGTACCTCGGAGAAGAATTTTTGGAAGGGGGTTGCACACGTGGTTTCTTGCCTCGCTTCTCTGCACGTGCAGGGGCGCCCCCCCGCCCGCCCCGGGCTGAGCTCTGCGGCAGTGCTGCCGCCTTGTGGGCAAAGAGCGGTACTGCAGCTGTGCGCCGAGCCGGGCGGGGCGGGGCCGAGCGGGGGCCGAGGAGGTTCGAGCCGAGCCGAAGCGGGCGATGCCGAACCGAGCCGAAGCGGGACGGAAAGAGCCGAGCCGAAACGGGCCGGAAAGAGCCGAACCGAGCCGAGCCGCGACGGCCCCCCCCCCCCTCCGGAGCCGGCCGGGAGGACCCCGGCAGAGGCGTTGACTCCAATGCCTGCCGCCGCAGGCGCGGCCGCCGCCCAGCTACGGAGCCGCTGAGCCCCGCCGCCATCGTCCTCGCCCCGGGAAAGGCGGCGGACAATCGGGCGGAGTGCTCGGAGTCGGTCAGCGTCGGCAGGTTTTTCGTTCAGGCAAGTAAGTTAGACAGACGCGCTGAGAGCAGCGGGGGCCTAAATTGTGCCACAACAAAGATGGCCGCTCTGCCGGAAGTGGCTTCAGCCACAACAAAGATGGCGGCGAGGAAGGGCGGAAGTGACGTCACGCCACGCACAACATGGCTGCCCGGTCGTGCCCGGCTTGACCTCCCAAGGATGGCGGCCAAAAAGGCGGGAAAATGGAAGGACCCCGGGCGGTGGGTGCGTGCGATTGACTGCCTGACAAACACTCCGGCGCCGACGCCGCTCCGGCGCAATTTTCCGCGGCTTTTCCGGCCGTGCGGACACGGGCTGTGCGCTCGGCGGCGCCGGGGCCGGGCGCCAGCAGGTCGGGCGCCGACAGGCAGCGGTGAAGACGCCTCACTCTGCCGGGGTCCTTACCGCGGCCGCGTTCTGGGGCTTCTGGCACTCGCGACGACCCGTACCTCGCCGCGGCTCCTTTCACTGGGCGCCCCTATTTACTTAAATGCTTGACATTTAAATCAATAACATAGAAATGGAAATATACACATCTACAATAAAGAAATGAATATAGGGAGATAGATAGATAGATAGATAGATAGATAGATAGATAGATAGACAGATAGATAGATAGATAGATAGATAGATAGATAGATAGATAGATAGATAGAAAGATAGAGCCATAAAAGAAGAAATGAATTCCAGTAATCCAAATCTGGACAAGTAAATTAATGATCAGTATGAAAACTATAGGGATAGATGGTGATGTACTTAAATATCTGTTATGCATTGTGTCTGTGTGTACAAATATAAAAGATCAATATTATAGAAATAGATATTAAAAACATGTAAAACAAGGGTTTAATTGTTTTTTATTTGGTTAGTGGCTTAGAGGCAGGGCTTTTAAATGATTAATATAGAAATGAAAATATACACATCTATAATAAAGAAATGTATATAGGGTGATAGATAGGGAGATATAGAGATAGGGAGATATAGAGATAGGGAGATAGATAGGGGGATAAATAGATAGATAGATAGATAGATAGATAGATAGATAGATAGATAGATAGATAGATAGAGCCATAAAAGAAGAAATGAATACCAGTAATCCAAATCTGGACAAGTAAATTAATTATCAGTATGAAAACTATATAGATAGATGGTAATGTACTTTAATATCTGTTATGCATTATATCTGTGTGTATAAATATAGAAGATCAATATTATAGGAAAATATATTAATTTTTTTATACAAGGGGCTTTTCTTTTTTTATTTAATTAAAGGCATGGCATTTAAATGAATAATATAGAAATGAAAATATACACATCTATAAGAAAGAAATGTATGTAGTGATATAGATAGATAGATAGATAGATAGATAGAGCCATAAAAGAAGAAATAAATACCAGTAATCCCAGTAATCCAAATCTGGACAAGTAAATTAATGATCAGTATGAAAACTATAGGGATAGATGGTGATGTACTTTAATATCTGTTATGCATTGTGTCTGTGTGTACAAATATAAAAGATCAATATTATAGAAATAGATATTAAAAACATTTAAAACAAGGGTTTAATTGTTTTTTATTTGGTTAGAGGCTTAGAGGCAGGGCTTTTAAATGATTAATATAGGAATGAAAATATACACATCTATAATAAAGAAACGTATATAGGGTGATAGATAGGGAGATATATAGATAGGGAGATACATAGATAGATAGATAGATAGATAGATAGATAGATAGATAGAGTGATAGAGAGATAGAGAGATATAGCCATAAATAAGAAATAAACACAAATTATCTATATCTAGACAAGCTGGTTAATATTCAATATGAAAAATATACGGATAGATGGTAATGTATTTTAATATCTGTTGTGCATTATATCTCTGTGTGTATAAATAAAGAAAATCAATATTCTAGAAATAGATATTATAAATCTTTCAATCAAGGGAATTACTGGTTTTTATTTGGTTACAGGCATGGCATTTAAATGAATAATATAGAAATGAAAATATACACATCTATAATAAAGAAATAAATATAGGGAGATATATAGATAGATAGATAGATAGATAGATAGATAGATAGATAGATAGATAGAGCCATAAAAGAAATAATGAATACCAGTAATCCAAATCTGGACAAGTTAATTAATGATCAGTATGAAAACTATATTGATAGATGGTGATCTACTTTAATATCTGTTATGCATTCTGTCAGTGTGTACAAATATAGAAGATTAATATTATAGAAGTAGATATTAAAAACATGTAAAACAAGGGTTTAATTGTTTTTTATTTGGTTAGAGGCTTAGAGGCAGGGCTTTTAAATGATTAATATAGAAATGAAAATATACACATCTATAATAAAGAAATGTATATAGGGTGATAGATAGGGAGATATATAGATAGGGAGATATAGAGATAGGGAGATAGATAGGGGGATAAATAGATAGATAGATAGATAGATAGATAGATAGATAGATAGATAGATAGATAGATAGATAGAGCCATAAAAGAAGAAATGAATACCAGTAATCCAAATCTGGACAAGTAAATTAATTCTCAGTATGAAAACTATATAGATAGATGGTAATGTGCTTTAATATCTGTTATGCATTATATCTGTGTGTATAAATATAAAAGATCAATATTATAGGAAAATATATTAATTTTTTTATACAAGGGGCTTTTCTATTTTTATTTAATTAAAGGCATGGCATTTAAATGAATAATATAGAAATGAAAATATACACATCTATACGAAAGAAATATATGTAGTGAGATAGATAGATAGATAGATAGATAGATAGATAGATAGAGCCATAAAAGAAGAAATGAATTCCAGTAATCCAAATCTGGACAAGTAAATTAATGATCAGTATGAAAACTATAGGGATAGATGGTGATCTAATTTAATATCTGTTATGCATTGTGTCTGTGTGTACAAATATAAAAAATCAATATTATAGAAATAGATATTAAAAACATGTAAAACAAGGGTTTAATTTTTTTTTATTTGGTTAGAGGCTTAGAGGCAGGGCTTTTAAATGATTAATATAGAAATGAAAATATACACATCTATAATAAAGAAACGTATATAGGGTGATAGAGAGATATATTGATAGGGAGATACATAGATAGATAGATAGATAGATAGATAGATAGATAGATAGACAGAGAGATAGAGAGATAGAGAGATATAGCCATAAATAAGAAATAAACACAAATTATCCATATCTAGACAAGCTGGTTAATATTCAATATGAAAAATATACGGATAGATGGTAATGTATTTTAATATCTGTTGTGCATTATATCTCTGTGTGTATAAATAAAGAAAATCAATATTATAGAAATAGATATTATAAATCTTTCAATCAAGGGAATTACTGTTTTTTATTTGGTTACAGGCATGGCATTTAAATGAATAATATAGAAATGAAAATATACACATCTATAATAAAGAAATAAATATAGGGAGATAGAGAGATAGATAGATAGATAGATAGAGCCATAAAAGAAGAAATGAATACCAGTAATCCAAATCTGGACAAGTTAATTAATGATCAGTATGAAAACTATATAGATAGATGGTAATGTGCTTTAATATCTGTTATGCATTATATCTGTGTGTATAAAGATAGAAGGTCAATATTATAGGAAAATATATTAATTTTTTTATACAAGGGGCTTTTCTCTTTTTATTTAATTAAAGGCATGGCATTTAAATGAATAATATAGAAATGAAAATATACACATCTATAAGAAAGAAATATATGTAGTGAGATAGATAGATAGATAGATAGATAGATAGAGCCATAAAAGAAGAAATAAATACCAGTAATCCAAATCTGGACAAGTAAATTAATGATCAGTATGAAAACTATAGGGATAGATGGTGATGTACTTTAATATCTGTTATGCATTGTGTCTGTGTGTACAAGTATAAAAGATCAATATTATAGAAATAGATATTAAAAACATTTAAAACAAGGGTTTAATTGTTTTTTATTTGGTTAGAGGCTTAGAGGCAGGGCTTTTAAATGATTAATATAGAAATGAAAATATACACATCTATAATAAAGAAACGTATATAGGGTGATAGAGAGATATATAGATAGGGAGATACATAGATAGATAGATAGATAGATAGATAGATAGATAGATAGATAGATGATAGATAGATAGAGAGATAGAGAGATAGAGAGATAGATAGATAGATAGATAGATAGATAGATAGATAGATAGATAGATAGATAGATAGATAAAGCCATAAAAGAAGAAATAAATACCAGTAATCCAAATCTGGACAAGTAAATTAATGATCAGTTTGAAAACTATAGGGATAGATGGTGATGTACTTTAATATCTGTTATGCATTGTATCTGTGTGTACAAATATAAAAGATCAATTTTATAGAAATAGATATTGAAAACATTTTAAACAAGGGTTTAATTGTTTTTTATTTGGTTAGAGGCTTAGAGGCAGGGCTTTTAAACGATTAATATAGAAATGAAAATATACACATCTATAATAAAGAAATAAATAAAGGGAGATATATCTATGTATAAATTGAAATAAAAACCAAAAAAAAACCCAAGTTATCTAAAACTAGACAAGTAGATTAATATTCAATTTGAAAAATATATGGATAGACGTTCATATATTTTTATATTGATTATGCATTTTGTCTATGTGTATAAATATAGCTCAATATGATAGAAATAAATATTAATTACATTTAAGTGAAGGTGTATTTTGTTTTTTATTTGGTTAGAGGCAGGGCTTGCTAAGTTTCGATGGGGGGTGGGTTTTGGGACGTACCTCGGAGAAGAATTTTTGGAAGGGGGTTGCACACGTGGTTTCTTGCCTCGCTTCTCTGCACGTGCAGGGGCGCCCCCCCGCCCGACCCGGGCTGAGCTCTGCGGCAGTGCTGCCGCCTTGTGGGCAAAGAGCGGTACTGCAGCTGTGATATATAGAATAATATAGAAATGAAAATATACACATCTATAAGAAAGAAATGTATATAGATAGATAGATAGATAGATAGATAGATAGATAGATAGATAGATAGATAGATAGATAGATAGATAGATAGATAGATAGATAGATAGATAGATAGATAGATAGATAGATAGATAGATAGATAGATAGATAGATAGATAGAGAGACAGACAGACAGATAGATGGATAGATAGATAGATGGATAGATAGATGGATAGATAGATAGATGGAGCCATAAAAGAAGAAATGAATTCCAGTAATCCAAATCTGGACAAGTTAATTAATGATCCGTATGAAAACTATAGGGATAGATGGTGATGTACTTTAATATCTGTTATGCATTGTGTCTGTGTGTACAAATATAAAAGATCAATATTATAGAAGTAGATATTAAAAACATTTAAAACAAGGGTTTAATTGTTTTTTATTTGGTTAGAGGCTTAGAGGCAGGGCTTTTAAATGATTAATATAGAAATGAAAATATACACATCTATAATAAAGAAACGTATATAGGGTGATAGAGAGATATATTGATAGGGAGATACATAGATAGATAGATAGATAGATAGATAGATAGATAGATAGATAGACAGATAGATAGATAGATAGACAGAGAGATAGAGTGATAGAGAGATAGAGAGATATAGCCATAAATAAGAAATAAACACAAATTATCCATATCTAGACAAGCTGGTTAATATTCAATATGAAAAATATACGGATAGATGGTAATGTATTTTAATATCTGTTGTGCATTATATCTCTGTGTGTATAAATAAAGAAAATCAATATTATAGAAATAGATATTATAAATCTTTCAATCAAGGGAATTACTGTTTTTTATTTGGTTACAGGCATGGCATTTAAATGAATAATATAGAAATGAAAATATACACATCTATAATAAAGAAATAAATATAGGGAGATATATAGATAGATAGATAGATAGATAGATAGAGCCATAAAAGAAGAAATGAATACCAGTAATCCAAATCTGGACAAGTAAATTAATGATCTGTATGAAAACTATAGGGATAGATGGTGATGTACTTTAATATCTGTTATGCATTGTGTCTGTGTGTACAAATATAAAAGATCAATATTATAGAAATAGATATTAAAAACATGTAAAACAAGGGTTTAATTGTTTTTTATTTGGTTAGAGGCTTAGAGGCAGGGCTTTTAAATGATTCATATAGAAATGAAAATATACACATCTATAATAAAGAAATGTATATAGGGTGATAGATAGGGAGATATATAGATAGGGAGATATAGAGATAGGGAGATAGATAGGGGGATAAATAGATAGATAGATAGATAGATAGATAGATAGATAGATAGATAGATAGATAGATAGAGCCATAAAAGAAGAAATGAATACCAGTAATCCAAATCTGGACAAGTTAATTAATGATCAGTATGAAAACTATATAGATAGATGGTAATGTGCTTTAATATCTGTTATGCATTATATCTGTGTGTATAAATATAGAAGGTCAATATTATAGGAAAATATATTAATTTTTTTATACAAGGGGCTTTTCTTTTTTTATTTAATTAAAGGCATGGCATTTAAATGAATAATATAGAAATGAAAATATACACATCTATAAGAAAGAAATATATGTAGTGATATAGATAGATAGATAGATAGATAGATAGAGCCATAAAAGAAGAAATAAATACCAGTAATCCCAGTAATCCAAATCTGGACAAGTAAATTAATGATCAGTATGAAAACTATAGGGATAGATGGTGATCTACTTTAATATCTGTTATGCATTGTGTCTGTGTGTACAAATATAAAAAATCAATATTATAGAAATAGATATTAAAAACATGTAAAACAAGGGTTTAATTTTTTTTTATTTGGTTAGAGGCTTAGAGGCAGGGCTTTTAAATGATTAATATAGAAATGAAAATATACACATCTATAATAAAGAAACGTATATAGGGTGATGGAGAGATATATTGATAGGGAGATACATAGATAGATAGATAGATAGATAGATAGATAGATAGATAGATAGATAGACAGAGAGATAGAGTGATAGAGAGATAGAGAGATATAGCCATAAATAAGAAATAAACACAAATTATCCATATCTAGACAAGCTGGTTAATATTCAATATGAAAAATATACGGATAGATGGTAATGTATTTTAATATCTGTTGTGCATTATATCTCTGTGTGTATAAATAAAGAAAATCAATATTATAGAAATAGATATTATAAATCTTTCAATCAAGGGAATTACTGTTTTTTATTTGGTTACAGGCATGGCATTTAAATGAATAATATAGAAATGAAAATATACACATCTATAATAAAGAAATAAATATAGGGAGATATATAGATAGATAGATAGATAGATAGAGCCATAAAAGAAGAAATGAATACCAGTAATCCAAATCTGGACAAGTAAATTAATGATCTGTATGAAAACTATAGGGATAGATGGTGATGTACTTTAATATCTGTTATGCATTGTGTCTGTGTGTACAAATATAAAAGATCAATATTATAGAAATAGATATTAAAAACATGTAAAACAAGGGTTTAATTGTTTTTTATTTGGTTAGAGGCTTAGAGGCAGGGCTTTTAAATGATTAATATAGAAATGAAAATATACACATCTATAATAAAGAAATGTATATAGGGTGATAGATAGGGAGATATATAGATAGGGAGATATAGAGATAGGGAGATAGATAGGGGGATAAATAGATAGATAGATAGATAGATAGATAGATAGATAGATAGATAGATAGATAGATAGATAGAGCCATAAAAGAAGAAATGAATACCAGTAATCCAAATCTGGACAAGTTAATTAATGATCAGTATGAAAACTATATAGATAGATGGTAATGTGCTTTAATATCTGTTATGCATTATATCTGTGTGTATAAAGATAGAAGGTCAATATTATAGGAAAATATATTAATTTTTTTATACAAGGGGCTTTTCTTTTTTTATTTAATTAAAGGCATGGCATTTAAATGAATAATATAGAAATGAAAATATACACATCTATAAGAAAGAAATATATGTAGTGATATAGATAGATAGATAGATAGATAGATAGATAGAGCCATAAAAGAAGAAATAAATACCAGTAATCCCAGTAATCCAAATCTGGACAAGTAAATTAATGATCAGTATGAAAACTATAGGGATAGATGGTGATCTACTTTAATATCTGTTATGCATTGTGTCTGTGTGTACAAATATAAAAAATCAATATTATAGAAATAGATATTAAAAACATGTAAAACAAGGGTTTAATTTTTTTTTATTTGGTTAGAGGCTTAGAGGCAGGGCTTTTAAATGATTAATATAGAAATGAAAATATACACATCTATAATAAAGAAACGTATATAGGGTGATAGAGAGATATATTGATAGGGAGATACATAGATAGATAGATAGATAGATAGATAGATAGATAGATAGATAGATAGATAGACAGAGAGATAGAGTGATAGAGAGATAGAGAGATATAGCCATAAATAAGAAATAAACACAAATTATCCATATCTAGACAAGCTGGTTAATATTCAATATGAAAAATATACGGATAGATGGTAATGTATTTTAATATCTGTTGTGCATTATATCTCTGTGTGTATAAATAAAGAAAATCAATATTATAGAAATAGATATTATAAATCTTTCAATCAAGGGAATTACTGTTTTTTATTTGGTTACAGGCATGGCATTTAAATGAATAATATAGAAATGAAAATATACACATCTATAATAAAGAAATAAATATAGGGAGATATATAGATAGATAGATAGATAGATAGATAGATAGATAGAGCCATAAAAGAAGAAATGAATACCAGTAATCCAAATCTGGACAAGTAAATTAATGATCTGTATGAAAACTATAGGGATAGATGGTGATGTACTTTAATATCTGTTATGCATTGTGTCTGTGTGTACAAATATAAAAGATCAATATTATAGAAATAGATATTAAAAACATGTAAAACAAGGGTTTAATTGTTTTTTATTTGGTTAGAGGCTTAGAGGCAGGGCTTTTAAATGATTAATATAGAAATGAAAATATACACATCTATAATAAAGAAATGTATATAGGGTGATAGATAGGGAGATATATAGATAGGGAGATATAGAGATAGGGAGATAGATAGGGGGATAAATAGATAGATAGATAGATAGATAGATAGATAGATAGATAGATAGATAGATAGATAGATAGAGCCATAAAAGAAGAAATGAATACCAGTAATCCAAATCTGGACAAGTTAATTAATGATCAGTATAAAAACTATATAGATAGATGGTAATGTGCTTTAATATCTGTTATGCATTATATCTGTGTGTATAAAGATAGAAGGTCAATATTATAGGAAAATATATTAATTTTTTTATACAAGGGGCTTTTCTTTTTTTATTTAATTAAAGGCATGGCATTTAAATGAATAATATAGAAATGAAAATATACACATCTATAAGAAAGAAATATATGTAGTGAGATAGATAGATAGATAGATAGATAGATAGATAGATAGATAGAGCCATAAAAGAAGAAATGAATACCAGTAATCCATATCTGGACAAGTAAATTAATTATCAGTATGAAAACTATATAGATAGATGGTAATGTACTTTAATATCTGTTATGCATTATATCTGTGTGTATAAATATAGAAGATCAATATTATAGAAAAATATATTAATTTTTTTATACAAGGGGCTTTTCTTTTTTTATTTAATTAAAGGCAAGGCATTTAAATGAATAATATAGAAATGAAAATATACACATCTATAAGAAAGAAATGTATGTAGTGATATAGATAGATAGATAGATAGATAGATAGATAGAGCCATAAAAGAAGAAATAAATACCAGTAATCCCAGTAATCCAAATCTGGACATGTAAATTAATGATCAGTATGAAAACTATAGGGATAGATGGTGATCTACTTTAATATCTGTTATGCATTGTGTCTGTGTGTACAAATATAAAAAATCAATATTATAGAAATAGATATTAAAAACATGTAAAACAAGGGTTTAATTTTTTTTTATTTGGTTAGAGGCTTAGAGGCAGGGCTTTTAAATGATTAATATAGAAATGAAAATATACACATCTATAATAAAGAAATGTATATAGGGTGATAGATAGGGAGATATATAGATAGGGAGATATAGAGATAGGGAGATAGATAGGGGGATAAATAGATAGATAGATAGATAGATAGATAGATAGATAGATAGATAGATAGAGAGATAGACAGAGAGATAGAGAGATAGAGAGATAGAGAGATATAGCCATAAATAAGAAATAAACACAAATTATCTATATCTAGACAAGCTGGTTAATATTCAATATGAAAAATATACAGATAGATGGTAATGTATTTTAATATCTGTTGTGCATTATATCTCTGTGTGTATAAATAAAGAAAATCAATATTATAGAAATAGATATTATAAATCTTTCAATCAAGGGAATTACTGGTTTTTATTTGCTTACAGGCATGGCATTTAAATGAATAATATAGAAATGAAAATATAAACATCTATAATAAAGAAATAAATATAGGGAGATAGAGAGATAGAGAGATAGATAGATAGATAGATAGATAGATAGATAGATAGATAGATAGAGCCATAAAAGAAGAAATGAATTCCAGTAATCCAAATCTGGACAAGTAAATTAATGATCAGTATGAAAACTATAGGGATAGATGGTGATGTACTTTAATATCTGTTATGCATTGTGTCTGTGTGTACAAATATAAAAGATCAATATTATAGAAATAGATATTAAAAACATGTAAAACAAGGGTTTAATTGTTTTTTATTTGGTTAGAGGCTTAGAGGCAGGGCTTTTAAATGATTCATATAGAAATGAAAATATACACATCTATAATAAAGAAATGTATATAGGGTGATAGATAGGGAGATACATAGATAGGGAGATATATAGATAGGGAGATAGATAGGGGGATAAATAGATAGATAGATAGATAGATAGATAGATAGATAGATAGATAGATAGATAGATAGATAGATAGATAGATAGAGCCATAAAAGAAGAAATGAATTCCAGTAATCCAAATCTGGACAAGTAAATTAATTATCAGTATGAAAACTATATAGATAGATGGTAATGTACTTTAATATCTGTTATGCATTATATCTGTGTGTATAAATATAGAAGATCAATATTATAGGAAAATATATTAATTTTTTTATACAAGGGGCTTTTCTTTTTTTATTTAATTAAAGGCAAGGCATTTAAATGAATAATATAGAAATGAAAATATACACATCTATAAGAAAGAAATGTATGTAGTGATATAGATAGATAGATAGGTAGATAGATAGATAGAGCCATAAAAGAAGAAATAAATACCAGTAATCCAAATCTGGACAAGTAAATTAATGATCAGTATGAAAACTATAGGGATAGATGGTGATGTACTTTAATATCTGTTATGCATTGTGTCTGTGTGTACAAATATAAAAGATCAATATTATAGAAATAGATATTAAAAACATTTAAAACAAGGGTTTAATTGTTTTTTATTTGGTTAGAGGCTTAGAGGCAGGGCTTTTAAACGAGTAATATAGAAATGAAAATATACACATCTATAATAAAGAAATAAATAAAGGGAGATATATCTATGTATAAATTGAAATAAAAACCAAAAAAAACCCCAAGTTATCTAAAACTAGACAAGTAGATTAATATTCAATTTGAAAAATATATGGATAGACGTTCATATATTTTTATATTGATTATGCATTTTATCTATGTGTATAAATATAGCTCAATATGATAGAAATAAATATTAATTACATTTAAGTGAAGGTGTATTTTGTTTTTTATTTGGTTAGAGGCAGGGCTTGCTAAGTTTCGATGGGGGGTGGGTTTTGGGACGTACCTCGGAGAAGAATTTTTGGAAGGGGGTTGCACACGTGGTTTCTTGCCTCGCTTCTCTGCACGTGCAGGGGCGCCCCCCCGCCCGCCCCGGGCTGAGCTCTGCGGCAGTGCTGCCGCCTTGTGGGCAAAGAGCGGTACTGCAGCTGTGCGCCGAGCCGGGCGGGGCGGGGCCGAGCGGGGGCCGAGGAGGTTCGAGCCGAGCCGAAGCGGGCGATGCCGAACCGAGCCGAAGCGGGACGGAAAGAGCCGAGCCGAAACGGGCCGGAAAGAGCCGAACCGAGCCGAGCCGCGACGGCCCCCCCCCCTCCGGAGCCGGCCGGGAGGACCCCGGCAGAGGCGTTGACTCCAATGCCTGCCGCCGCAGGCGCGGCCGCCGCCCAGCTACGGAGCCGCTGAGCCCCGCCGCCATCGTCCTCGCCCCGGGAAAGGCGGCGGACAATCGGGCGGAGTGCTCGGAGTCGGTCAGCGTCGGCAGGTTTTTCGTTCAGGCAAGTAAGTTAGACAGACGCGCTGAGAGCAGCGGGGGCCTAAATTGTGCCACAACAAAGATGGCCGCTCTGCCGGAAGTGGCTTCAGCCACAACAAAGATGGCGGCGAGGAAGGGCGGAAGTGACGTCACGCCACGCACAACATGGCTGCCCGGTCGTGCCCGGCTTGACCTCCCAAGGATGGCGGCCAAAAAGGCGGGAAAATGGAAGGACCCCGGGCGGTGGGTGCGTGCGATTGACTGCCTGACAAACACTCCGGCGCCGACGCCGCTCCGGCGCAATTTTCCGCGGCTTTTCCGGCCGTGCGGACACGGGCTGTGCGCTCGGCGGCGCCGGGGCCGGGCGCCAGCAGGTCGGGCGCCGACAGGCAGCGGTGAAGACGCCTCACTCTGCCGGGGTCCTTACCGCGGCCGCGTTCTGGGGCTTCTGGCACTCGCGACGACCCGTACCTCGCCGCGGCTCCTTTCACTGGGCGCCCCTATTTACTTAAATGCTTGACATTTAAATCAATAACATAGAAATGGAAATATACACATCTACAATAAAGAAATGAATATAGGGAGATAGATAGATAGATAGATAGATAGATAGATAGATAGATAGATAGATAGATAGAGCCATAAAAGAAGAAATGAATTCCAGTAATCCAAATCTGGACAAGTAAATTAATGATCTGTATGAAAACTATAGGGATAGATGGTGATGTACTTTAATATCTGTTATGCATTGTGTCTGTGTGTACAAATATAAAAGATCAATATTATAGAAATAGATATTAAAAACATGTAAAACAAGGGTTTAATTGTTTTTTATTTGGTTAGAGGCTTAGAGGCAGGGCTTTTAAATGATTAATATAGAAATGAAAATATACACATCTATAATAAAGAAATGTATATAGGCTGATAGATAGGGAGATATATAGATAGGGAGATACATAGATAGATAGATTGATAGATAGATAGATAGATAGATAGAGTGATAGAGAGATAGAGAGATATAGCCATAAATAAGAAATAAACACAAATTATCTATATCTAGACAAGCTGGTTAATATTCAATATGAAAAATATACGGATAGATGGTAATGTATTTTAATATCTGTTGTGCATTATATCTCTGTGTATATAAATAAAGAAAATCAATATTATAGAAATAGATATTATAAATCTTTCAATCAAGGGAATTACTGGTTTTTATTTGGTTACAGGCATGGCATTTAAATGAATAATATAGAAATGAAAATATACACATCTATAATAAAATAAATATAGGGAGATATATAGATAGATAGATAGATAGATAGATAGATAGATAGATAGATAGATAGAGCCATAAAAGAAGAAATGAATACCAGTAATCCAAATCTGGACAAGTTAATTAATGATCAGTATGAAAACTATATAGATAGATGGTAATGTGCTTTAATATCTGTTATGCATTATATCTGTGTGTATAAATATAGAAGGTCAATATTATAGGAAAATATATTAATTTTTTTATACAAGGGGCTTTTCTTTTTTTATTTAATTAAAGGCATGGCATTTAAATGAATAATATAGAAATGAAAATATACACATCTATAAGAAAGAAATGTATGTAGTGATATAGATAGATAGATAGATAGATAGATAGATAGAGCCATAAAAGAAGAAATAAATACCAGTAATCCCAGTAATCCAAATCTGGACAAGTAAATTAATGATCAGTATGAAAACTATAGGGATAGATGGTGATGTATTTTAATATCTGTTATGCATTGTGTCTGTGTGTACAAATATAAAAGATCAATATTATAGAAATAGATATTAAAAACATTTAAAACAAGGGTTTAATTGTTTTTTATTTGGTTAGAGGCTTAGAGGCAGGGCTTTTAAATGATTAATATAGGAATGAAAATATACACATCTATAATAAAGAAACGTATATAGGGTGATAGATAGGGAGATATATAGATAGGGAGATACATAGATAGATAGATAGATAGATAGATAGATAGATAGAGTGATAGAGAGATAGAGAGATATAGCCATAAATAAGAAATAAACACAAATTATCTATATCTAGACAAGCTGGTTAATATTCAATATGAAAAATATACGGATAGATGGTAATGTATTTTAATATCTGTTGTGCATTATATCTCTGTGTGTATAAATAAAGAAAATCAATATTATAGAAATAGATATTATAAATCTTTCAATCAAGGGAATTACTGGTTTTTATTTGGTTACAGGCATGGCATTTAAATGAATAATATAGAAATGAAAATATAAACATCTATAATAAAGAAATAAATATAGGGAGATAGATAGATAGATAGATAGGGGGATAGATAGATAGATAGAGCCATAAAAGAAGAAATGAATTCCAGTAATCCAAATCTGGACAAGTAAATTAATGATCAGTATGAAAACTATATTGATAGATGGTGATCTACTTTAATATCTGTTATGCATTGTGTCTGTGTGTACAAATATAAAAGATCAATATTATAGAAATAGATATTAAAAACATGTAAAACAAGGGTTTAATTGTTTTTTATTTGGTTAGAGGCTTAGAGGCAGGGCTTTTAAATGATTAATATAGAAATGAAAATATACACATCTATAATAAAGAAATGTATATAGGGTGATAGATAGGGAGATATATAGATAGGGAGATATATAGATAGGGAGATAGATAGGGGGATAAATAGATAGATAGATAGATAGATAGATAGATAGATAGATAGATAGATAGATAGATAGATAGATAGAAAGATAGAGCCATAAAAGAAAAAATGAATACCAGTAATCCAAATCTGGACAAGTTAATTAATGATCAGTATGAAAACTATATAGATAGATGGTAATGTGCTTTAATATCTGTCATGCATTATATCTGTGTGTATAAATATAGAAGGTCAATATTATAGGAAAATATATTAATTTTTTTATACAAGGGGCTTTTCTTTTTTTATTTAATTAAAGGCATGGCATTTAAATGAATAATATAGAAATGAAAATATACACATCTATAAGAAAGAAATATATGTAGTGAGATAGATAGATAGATAGATAGATAGATAGATAGAGCCATAAAAGAAGAAATAAATACCAGTAATCCCAGTAATCCAAATCTGGACAAGTAAATTAATGATCAGTATGAAAACTATATAGATAGATGGTAATGTACTTTAATATCTGTTATGCATTATATCTGTGTGTATAAATATAGAAGATCAATATTATAGAAAAATATATTAATTTTTTTATACAAGGGGCTTTTCTCTTTTTATTTAATTAAAGGCATGGCATTTAAATGAATAATATAGAAATGAAAATATACACATCTATAAGAAAGAAATGTATGTAGTGATATAGATAGATAGATAGATAGAGCCATAAAAGAAGAAATAAATACCAGTAATCCCAGTAATCCAAATCTGGACAAGTAAATTAATGATCAGTATGAAAACTATAGGGATAGATGGTGATCTACTTTAATATCTGTTATGCATTGTGTCTGTGTGTACAAATATAAAAAATCAATATTATAGAAATAGATATTAAAAACATGTAAAACAAGGGTTTAATTGTTTTTTATTTGGTTAGAGGCTTAGAGGCAGGGCTTTTAAATGATTAATATAGAAATGAAAATATACACATCTATAATAAAGAAACGTATATAGGGTGATAGAGAGATATATTGATAGGGAGATACATAGATAGATAGATAGATAGATAGATAGATAGATAGATAGATAGACAGAGAGATAGAGAGATAGAGAGATATAGCCATAAATAAGAAATAAACACAAATTATCCATATCTAGACAAGCTGGTTAATATTCAATATGAAAAATATACGGATAGATGGTAATGTATTTTAATATCTGTTGTGCATTATATCTCTGTGTGTATAAATAAAGAAAATCAATATTATAGAAATAGATATTATAAATCTTTCAATCAAGGGAATTACTGTTTTTTATTTGGTTACAGGCATGGCATTTAAATGAATAATATAGAAATGAAAATATACACATCTATAATAAAGAAATAAATATAGGGAGATATATAGATAGATAGATAGATAGATAGATAGAGCCATAAAAGAAGAAATGAATACCAGTAATCCAAATCTGGACAAGTAAATTAATGATCTGTATGAAAACTATAGGGATAGATGGTGATGTACTTTAATATCTGTTATGCATTGTGTCTGTGTGTACAAATATAAAAGATCAATATTATAGAAATAGATATTAAAAACATGTAAAAAAAGGGTTTAATTGTTTTTTATTTGGTTAGAGGCTTAGAGGCAGGGCTTTTAAATGATTAATATAGAAATGAAAATATACACATCTATAATAAAGAAATGTATATAGGGTGATAGATAGGGAGATATATAGATAGGGAGATATAGAGATAGGGAGATAGATAGGGGGATAAATAGATAGATAGATAGATAGATAGATAGATAGATAGATAGATAGATAGATAGATAGATAGATAGATAGATAGATAGAGCCATAAAAGAAGAAATGAATACCAGTAATCCAAATCTGGACAAGTTAATTAATGATCAGTATGAAAACTATATAGATAGATGGTAATGTGCTTTAATATCTGTTATGCATTATATCTGTGTGTATAAAGATAGAAGGTCAATATTATAGGAAAATATATTAATTTTTTTATACAAGGGGCTTTTCTTTTTTTATTTAATTAAAGGCATGGCATTTAAATGAATAATATAGAAATGAAAATATACACATCTATAAGAAAGAAATATATGTAGTGATATAGATAGATAGATAGATAGATAGATAGAGCCATAAAAGAAGAAATAAATACCAGTAATCCCAGTAATCCAAATCTGGACAAGTAAATTAATGATCAGTATGAAAACTATAGGGATAGATGGTGATCTACTTTAATATCTGTTATGCATTGTGTCTGTGTGTACAAATATAAAAAATCAATATTATAGAAATAGATATTAAAAACATGTAAAACAAGGGTTTAATTTTTTTTTATTTGGTTAGAGGCTTAGAGGCAGGGCTTTTAAATGATTAATATAGAAATGAAAATATACACATCTATAATAAAGAAACGTATATAGGGTGATAGAGAGATATATTGATAGGGAGATACATAGATAGATAGATAGATAGATAGATAGATAGATAGATAGACAGAGAGATAGAGTGATAGAGAGATAGAGAGATATAGCCATAAATAAGAAATAAACACAAATTATCCATATCTAGACAAGCTGGTTAATATTCAATATGAAAAATATACGGATAGATGGTAATGTATTTTAATATCTGTTGTGCATTATATCTCTGTGTGTATAAATAAAGAAAATCAATATTATAGAAATAGATATTATAAATCTTTCAATCAAGGGAATTACTGTTTTTTATTTGGTTACAGGCATGGCATTTAAATGAATAATATAGAAATGAAAATATACACATCTATAATAAAGAAATAAATATAGGGAGATATATAGATAGATAGATAGATAGATAGATAGAGCCATAAAAGAAGAAATGAATACCAGTAATCCAAATCTGGACAAGTAAATTAATGATCTGTATGAAAACTATAGGGATAGATGGTGATGTACTTTAATATCTGTTATGCATTGTGTCTGTGTGTACAAATATAAAAGATCAATATTATAGAAATAGATATTAAAAACATGTAAAACAAGGGTTTAATTGTTTTTTATTTGGTTAGAGGCTTAGAGGCAGGGCTTTTAAATGATTAATATAGAAATGAAAATATACACATCTATAATAAAGAAATGTATATAGGGTGATAGATAGGGAGATATATAGATAGGGAGATATAGAGATAGGGAGATAGATAGGGGGATAAATAGATAGATAGATAGATAGATAGATAGATAGATAGATAGATAGATAGATAGATAGATAGATAGATAGATAGATAGATAGAGCCATAAAAGAAGAAATGAATACCAGTAATCCAAATCTGGACAAGTAAATTAATGATCAGTATGAAAACTATATAGATAGATGGTAATGTACTTTAATATCTGTTATGCATTATATCTGTGTGTATAAATATAGAAGGTCAATATTATAGGAAAATATATTAATTTTTTTATACAAGGGGCTTTTCTTTTTTTATTTAATTAAAGGCATGGCATTTAAATGAATAATATAGAAATGAAAATATACACATCTATAAGAAAGAAATATATGTAGTGAGATAGATAGATAGATAGATAGATAGATAGATAGAGCCATAAAAGAAGAAATGAATACCAGTAATCCATATCTGGACAAGTAAATTAATTATCAGTATGAAAACTATATAGATAGATGGTAATGTACTTTAATATCTGTTATGCATTATATCTGTGTGTATAAATATAGAAGATCAATATTATAGGAAAATATATTAATTTTTTTATACAAGGGGCTTTTCTTTTTTTATTTAATTAAAGGCAAGGCATTTAAATGAATAATATAGAAATGAAAATATACACATCTATAAGAAAGAAATGTATGTAGTGATATAGATAGATAGATAGATAGATAGATAGATAGAGCCATAAAAGAAGAAATAAATACCAGTAATCCCAGTAATCCAAATCTGGACAAGTAAATTAATGATCAGTATGAAAACTATAGGGATAGATGGTGATGTACTTTAATATCTGTTATGCATTGTGTCTGTGTGTACAAATATAAAAGATCAATATTATAGAAATAGATATTAAAAACATTTAAAACAAGGGTTTAATTGTTTTTTATTTGGTTAGAGGCTTAGAGGCAGGGCTTTTAAATGATTAATATAGAAATGAAAATATACACATCTATAATAAAGAAACGTATATAGGGTGATAGATAGGGAGATATATAGATAGGGAGATATAGAGATAGGGAGATAGATAGGGGGATAAATAGATAGATAGATAGATAGATAGATAGATAGATAGATAGATAGATAGATAGATAGACAGAGAGATAGAGAGATAGAGAGATAGAGAGATATAGCCATAAATAAGAAATAAACACAAATTATCTATATCTAGACAAGCTGATTAATATTCAATATGAAAAATATACGGATAGATGGTAATGTATTTTAATATCTGTTGTGCATTATATCTCTGTGTGTATAAATAAAGAAAATCAATATTATAGAAATAGATATTATAAATCTTTCAATCAAGGGAATTACTGGTTTTTATTTGGTTACAGGCATGGCATTTAAATGAATAATATAGAAATGAAAATATAAACATCTATAATAAAGAAATAAATATAGGGAGATAGATAGATAGAGAGATAGATAGATAGATAGATAGATAGATAGATAGATAGATAGAGCCATAAAAGAAGAAATGAATTCCAGTAATCCAAATCTGGACAAGTAAATTAATGATCAGTATGAAAACTATATTGATAGATGGTGATCTACTTTAATATCTGTTATGCATTGTGTCTGTGTGTACAAATATAGAAGATTAATATTATAGAAATTGATATTAAAAACATGTAAAACAAGGGTTTAATTGTTTTTTATTTGGTTAGAGGCTTAGAGGCAGGGCTTTTAAATGATTAATATAGAAATGAAAATATACACATCTATAATAAAGAAATGTATATAGGGTGATAGATAGGGAGATATATAGATAGGGAGATACATAGATAGATAGATAGATAGATAGATAGATAGATAGATAGATAGAGTGATAGAGAGATAGAGAGATATAGCCATAAATAAGAAATAAACACAAATTATCTATATCTAGACAAGCTGGTTAATATTCAATATGAAAAATATACGGATAGATGGTAATGTATTTTAATATCTGTTGTGCATTATATCTCTGTGTGTATAAATAAAGAAAATCAATATTATAGAAATAGATATTATAAATCTTTCAATCAAGGGAATTACTGGTTTTTATTTGGTTACAGGCATGGCATTTAAATGAATAATATAGAAATGAAAATATACACATCTATAATAAAGAAATAAATATAGGGAGATAGAGAGATAGATAGATAGATAGATAGAGCCATAAAAGAAGAAATGAATACCAGTAATCCAAATCTGGACAAGTTAATTAATGATCAGTATGAAAACTATATAGATAGATGGTAATGTGCTTTAATATCTGTTATGCATTATATCTGTGTGTATAAAGATAGAAGGTCAATATTATAGGAAAATATATTAATTTTTTTATACAAGGGGCTTTTCTCTTTTTATTTAATTAAAGGCATGGCATTTAAATGAATAATATAGAAATGAAAATATACACATCTATAAGAAAGAAATATATGTAGTGAGATAGATAGATAGATAGATAGATAGATAGATAGATAGATAGATAGATAGAGCCATAAAAGAAGAAATAAATACCAGTAATCCAAATCTGGACAAGTAAATTAATGATCAGTATGAAAACTATAGGGATAGATGGTGATGTACTTTAATATCTGTTATGCATTGTGTCTGTGTGTACAAGTATAAAAGATCAATATTATAGAAATAGATATTAAAAACATTTAAAACAAGGGTTTAATTGTTTTTTATTTGGTTAGAGGCTTAGAGGCAGGGCTTTTAAATGATTAATATAGAAATGAAAATATACACATCTATAATAAAGAAATAAATAAAGGGAGATATATCTATGTATAAATTGAAATAAAAACCAAAAAAAAACCCAAGTTATCTAAAACTAGACAAGTAGATTAATATTCAATTTGAAAAATATATGGATCGACGTTCATATATTTTTATATTGATTATGCATTTTATCGATGTGTATAAATATAGCTCAATATGATAGAAATAAATATTAATTACATTTAAGTGAAGGTGTATTTTGTTTTTTATTTGGTTAGAGGCAGGGCTTGCTAAGTTTCGATGGGGGGTGGGTTTTGGGACGTACCTCGGAGAAGAATTTTTGGAAGGGGGTTGCACACGTGGTTTCTTGCCTCGCTTCTCTGCACGTGCAGGGGCGCCCCCCCGCCCGCCCCGGGCTGAGCTCTGCGGCAGTGCTGCCGCCTTGTGGGCAAAGAGCGGTACTGCAGCTGTGCGCCGAGCCGGGCGGGGCGGGGCCGAGCGGGGGCCGAGGAGGTTCGAGCCGAGCCGAAGCGGGCGATGCCGAACCGAGCCGAAGCGGGACGGAAAGAGCCGAGCCGAAACGGGCCGGAAAGAGCCGAACCGAGCCGAGCCGCGACGGCCCCCCCCCGTCCTCCGGAGCCGGCCGGGAGGACCCCGGCAGAGGCGTTGACTCCAATGCCTGCCGCCGCAGGCGCGGCCGCCGCCCAGCTACGGAGCCGCTGAGCCCCGCCGCCATCGTCCTCGCCCCGGGAAAGGCGGCGGACAATCGGGCGGAGTGCTCGGAGTCGGTCAGCGTCGGCAGGTTTTTCGTTCAGGCAAGTAAGTTAGACAGACGCGCTGAGAGCAGCGGGGGCCTAAATTGTGCCACAACAAAGATGGCCGCTCTGCCGGAAGTGGCTTCAGCCACAACAAAGATGGCGGCGAGGAAGGGCGGAAGTGACGTCACGCCACGCACAACATGGCTGCCCGGTCGTGCCCGGCTTGACCTCCCAAGGATGGCGGCCAAAAAGGCGGGAAAATGGAAGGACCCCGGGCGGTGGGTGCGTGCGATTGACTGCCTGACAAACACTCCGGCGCCGACGCCGCTCCGGCGCAATTTTCCGCGGCTTTTCCGGCCGTGCGGACACGGGCTGTGCGCTCGGCGGCGCCGGGGCCGGGCGCCAGCAGGTCGGGCGCCGACAGGCAGCGGTGAAGACGCCTCACTCTGCCGGGGTCCTTACCGCGGCCGCGTTCTGGGGCTTCTGGCACTCGCGACGACCCGTACCTCGCCGCGGCTCCTTTCACTGGGCGCCCCTATTTACTTAAATGCTTGACATTTAAATCAATAACATAGAAATGGAAATATACACATCTACAATAAAGAAATGAATATAGGGAGATAGATAGATAGATAGATAGATAGATAGATAGATAGATAGATAGATAGATAGATAGATAGATAGATAGATAGATAGATAGATAGATAGATAGATAGATAGATAGATAGATAGAGCCATAAAAGAAGAAATGAATTCCAGTAATCCAAATCTGGACAAGTAAATTAATGATCTGTATGAAAACTATAGGGATAGATGGTGATGTACTTTAATATCTGTTATGCATTGTGTCTGTGTGTACAAATATAAAAGATCAATATTATAGAAATAGATATTAAAAACATGTAAAACAAGGGTTTAATTGTTTTTTATTTGGTTAGAGGCTTAGAGGCAGGGCTTTTAAATGATTAATATAGAAATGAAAATATACACATCTATAATAAAGAAATGTATATAGGCTGATAGATAGGGAGATATATAGATAGGGAGATATAGAGATAGGGAGATAGATAGGGGGATAAATAGATAGGTAGATAGATAGATAGATAGATAGATAGATAGGTAGATAGATAGATAGATAGATAGATAGATAGATAGATAGATAGATAGATAGATAGATAGATAGATAGAGAGAGCCATAAAAGAAGAAATGAATACCAGTAATCCAAATCTGGACAAGTTAATTAATGATCAGTATGAAAACTATATAGATAGATGGTTATGTGCTTTAATATCTGTTATGCATTATATCTGTGTGTATAAATATAGAAGGTCAATATTATAGGAAAATATATTAATTTTTTTATACAAGGGGCTTTTCTTTTTTTATTTAATTAAAGGCATGGCATTTAAATGAATAATATAGAAATGAAAATATACACATCTATAAGAAAGAAATATATGTAGTGAGATAGATAGATAGATAGATAGATAGATAGAGCCATAAAAGAAGAAATGAATTCCAGTAATCCAAATCTGGACAAGTAAATTAATGATCAGTATGAAAACTATATTGATAGATGGTGATCTACTTTAATATCTGTTATGCATTGTGTCTGTGTGTACAAATATAGAAGATTAATATTATAGAAATAGATATTAAAAACATTTAAAACAAGGGTTTAATTGTTTTTTATTTGGTTAGAGGCTTAGAGGCAGGGTTTTTAAATGATTAATATAGAAATGAAAATATACACATCTCTAATAAAGAAACGTATATAGGGTGATAGAGAGATATATTGATAGGGAGATACATAGATAGAGAGATAGATAGACAGACAGATAGATAGATAGATAGATAGATAGATAGACAGAGAGATAGAGAGATAGAGAGAGATATAGCCATAAATAAGAAATAAACACAAATTATCTATATCTAGACAAGCTGGTTAATATTCAATATGAAAAATATACGGATAGATGGTAATGTATTTTAATATCTGTTGTGCATTATATCTCTGTGTGTATAAATAAAGAAAATCAATATTATAGAAATAGATATTATAAATCTTTCAATCAAGGGAATTACTGGTTTTTTATTTGGTTACAGGCATGGCATTTAAATGAATAATATAGAAATGAAAATATAAACATCTATAATAAAGAAATAAATATAGGGAGATAGATAGATAGATAGATAGATAGATAGATAGATAGATAGATAGAGCCATAAAAGAAGAAATGAATTCCAGTAATCCAAATCTGGACAAGTAAATTAATGATCAGTATGAAAACTATATAGATAGATGGTAATGTGCTTTAATATCTGTTATGCATTATATCTGTGTGTATAAATATAGAAGGTCAATATTATAGGAAAATATATTAATTTTTTTATACAAGGGCCTTTTCTTTTTTTATTTAATTAAAGGCATGGCATTTAAATGAATAATATATGTCGTTCCGATTGGGAACGGCTTGAAGGAACGACCATGGACTCTCAAGGGAGTCACGACAGGAGAATTCCTAGTTTATTGCTTCAGCCCTGTCTTATAGACAGATACGTGGAAAAGTACAGAAAGGAAACTCTTATTGGTTAACAAAGTACTACATCACTATCATTGGTCAGGGGCACTCTGCCCCCCTTGACTGTCTCTTGCAAGGAGAAACAACAGGTTGCAAAACAACACCTGCAAGGCTGTTTAGTATTTCTGAGAATTGTTTTAATTCCTTCTCATGAATTTCCCAGGCTAGCTTCAGTCAGGCCTGAGAGCTATGTGGCCTGCAATAACTACAGGCACTCTGGCTCAGATTTAGCATCCACAATTCACCTTTTTCGCTTAGGAAAAAAAAATAAAAATGTACTCTGTTTGTAATTTTCTGTTGGGCCCTTCAGAAAAGGAACAAACACAGCACAAGAGGTTTCTTTTACTAGAAATTGGAATGGATGCTGATTTAGAATTAATTTAGAATTTTGGTTTATGTTTTGGTATTTAGGATTTGTTCTCCTTGCAAGGATTTGATGGTTGAGTCTAATTTTTCTAATTCAGTGAATTAATACACACACTATACAAAACTATATACAACATTGTTAGTCTGTTCGAATTGACAGTCTAACATGTCAATAGAGTAGTTTGAAAGAACACCAAAGTGATAAAAACAATGCACAATGCAATTTATATGCAATTTGATCCCCTCTTCTTATCCCGCTTTTTTTTTTCTTTCTTTTTTTTTTTTTTTTTCACATACAATTGAAGGATTTTTGAGGGATTTATAAAGTTTTCATGGTTGCTGTTATTGTTCATCGGGTTTGAACAGTAGTTCATGAATTTCAGGAAGGTTTAGGGAATTTGAAGTTACCATCTCTTCACGGCTGTTTGTCAGTTCTGTAAACACAAAATTTAAAAGATACAAAGTGAGTTAGTTTTGGGTCCTGCTAGGACTGCAGGACTTTGGCACGGCTCAGGCCGCTGGAGTTGACAGACTTCGTCGAGGTATTTTTTTGGGTTGGTGCAGCAGGTCCCGGTGGAGGGCCTGCCGCTGTCTTTCTCTCCCCCCGCCACCTTTATGGGTGCGGGGGGGCTGCTGCTAGAGTTCAGATCGGGAGCGGAGCACGGCAAGCGCTCTCTTTCCCTCCCGCACCTCCCTGCTGGAGCGCGGGGGGAGCGAAGTGGGCGCAGGGCTAGCGCCTCCCGTGCACGCGCGGGGCGAGCGAGGTCGCCGGCCCCCCCCGCCTGCGCTTTCTCGCCGGTGCTTCGGATGCGCGGGGGGGGCGATGCTTGCCACGGGCCTGGCCCCGGCCCCAGATTTGGGTTTGAGTTCGGGTTTTTCGGGGTTTTCGCGGCCGGCGGCGGCGGGCAGGCACAGGGGGAAAGCAAAGCTGCTGCTTTTCTTCTCCCCGCCGCTCCTCCGCCCGCGGTCGGCCGGTGGCCGGCCGGACTCCGGCTGGTGGCGGCGGGCAGGCGCAGGGGGAACGCGGTTGCTGTTTCCCCTCCCCCCGCCGCTTCTCTGCCGGGGGGAGCCGCGTGCCCCGCCGCGTTGGTACACGGGGGGTTTGCTTGGGCGGGCCCGCCCCCTCCCTCGGTGGCGGCGGCCCGCCGTGTTTCGGAGCTGCGCTCGGACTCCTCGGTGGCGGTGGCCCGCGCGCCGGGCGCGGGGGAGCCGAGCGCCGACTCTCTCCCCTTCCCCCGCCGCGCTGACGGGCTGCAGCGGGGATGTCTGCGCTTTTGTTCGCGGCACAGAAGGAAGAAGCTGGGACAGCTCGGAGGCGCTGGAGAAAGCAGGTTCTGCGGCGGCCGGCGGTGGCGCTTTTGGCGCCGGCGGAGGCTCTGCGGGTGGCACAGGCGCAGGCGGGCAGTCTCCCGCTGGCAAAGCCCGCGCGCCCAGCTCCGCAGATGGCGGCCGCTCAAACCTCTCTGGAGAGGGAGATCTCTGGGCTGCGGGTTGCTCTCGCTCGCCGCTAAAGTCCTCCGAGGGTCTGGGCAGAGCTAAAAGAGCACTATGCAGCTCATCCACGGTTTCACCTCCCGGTCCCTTATCTTGTACAAAGGAGGCACTCCCGGCATCTAAGTTTTTCCTCCCGGTTTCACTGTCCTCAGACTGGCTCCGTTTCAGCGCTTTAAAAAGCACTCCCCAGGTGGCTGCTAGGCTACACACGCTGATATCTCCGTTAGTCAATTCTGACCATAAATAGTCTCCTATCGACAACCAAGTCTTGAGATCAAAGGCATTGTCCATAGTTATAACAAAACCTTGCTCTTTCACCCACTGAAATAAAGCATGCATGGCATCTTCAGAAACACTGAGTCCCATGCGGGGCAGGGCATCCTGCCATGCAAGGTAGGCCAGCTGTTCATCAGCTGAAGTACAGTTCCCCATTATGAGGACCTTATCTTGGCGGCTCCGCGAATGTAATCACACACACGCTAACGGCTCGGACCCGGGGATTTTGAGCTCTGCTTCGCCAAGACGACCGTTCCAAACCTACTCACCGGCAGGCTCCACTATCCCGTTGGTTTCCAGAACCAGCTTCCTCTTGGAAAGCCCGGGAGAATTCCACTTACCCCTCTAGGGGGAAGGGCTGGCTTTTTCCCCCGCTCGCTGCTTACCCTCAGGGGATTAGCAGATCACGTCGGTTGCTTTCTGACCTCAGGGGTCGGCTGCAGTTTATCTTGGGTTACCGGACCTCAGGGGTCGGTTCACATCACGTCGGGCGGTCACCAGATGTCGCTCCGATTGGGAACGGCGATAAAGAACGACAATGGACTCTCAAGGGAGTCACGACAGGAGAATTCCTAGTTTATTGCTTCAGCCCTGTCTTATAGACAGATACGTGGAAAAGTACAGAAAGGAAACTCTTATTGGTTAACAAAGTACTACATCACTATCATTGGTCAGGGGCACTCTGCCCCCCTTGACTGTCTCTTGCAAGGAGAAACAACAGGTTGCAAAACAACACCTGCAAGGCTGTTTAGTATTTCTGAGAATTGTTTTAATTCCTTCTCATGAATTTCCCAGGCTAGCTTCAGTCAGGCCTGAGAGCTATGTGGCCTGCAATAACTACAGGCACTCTGGCTCAGATTTAGCATCCACAAATATAGAAATGAAAATATGCACATCTATAAGAAAGAAATATAGATAGATAGATAGATAGATAGATAGATAGATAGATAGATAGATAGATAGATAGAGCCATAAAAGAAGAAATGAATTCCAGTAATCCAAATCTGGACAAGTAAATTTATGATCAGTATGAAAACTATAGGGATAGATGGTGATGTACTTTAATATCTGTTATGCATTGTGTCTGTGTGTACAAATATAGAAGATTAATATTATAGAAATAGATATTAAAAACTTGTAAAACAAGGGTTTAATTGTTTTTTATTTGGTTAGAGGCTTAGAGGCAGGGCTTTTAAATGATTAATATAGAAATGAAAATATAGACATCTATAATAAAGAAACGTATATAGGGTGATAGAGAGATATATTGATAGGGAGATACATAGATAGATAGATAGATAGACAGACAGATAGATAGGTAGATAGATAGATTGATAGATAGATAGACAGAGAGATAGAGAGATAGAGAGAGATATAGCCATAAATAAGAAATAAACACAAATTATCTATACCTAGACAAGCTGGTTAATATTCAATTTGAAAAATATACGGATAGATGGTAATGTATTTTAATATCTGTTGTGCATTATATCTCTGTGTGTATAAATAAAGAAAATCAATATTATAGAAATAGATATTATAAATCTTTCAATCAAGGGAATTACTGGTTTTTATTTGGTTACAGGCATGGCATTTAAATGAATAATATAGAAATGAAAATATAAACATCTATAATAAAGAAATAAATATAGGGAGATAGATAGATAGATAGATAGATAGATAGATAGATAGATAGATAGATAGAGCCATAAAAGAAGAAATGAATTCCAGTAATCCAAATCTGGACAAGTTAATTAATGATCAGTATGAAAACTATATAGATAGATGGTAATGTGCTTTAATATCTGTTATGCATTATATCTGTGTGTATAAATATAGAAGGTCAATATTATAGGAAAATATATTAATTTTTTTATACAAGGGGCTTTTCTTTTTTTATTTAATTAAAGGCATGGCATTTAAATGAATAATATAGAAATGAAAATATACACATCTATAAGAAAGAAATTTATGTAGTGAGATAGATAGATAGATAGATAGATAGATAGATAGATAGAGCCATAAAAGAAGAAATGAATTCCAGTAATCCAAATCTGGACAAGTAAATTAATGATCAGTATGAAAACTATAGGGATAGATGGTGATGTACTTTAATATCTGTTATGCATTGTGTCTGTGTGTACAAATATAAAAGATCAATATTATAGAAGTAGATATTAAAAACATTTAAAACAAGGGTTTAATTGTTTTTTATTTGGTTAGAGGTTTAGAGGCAGGGCTTTTAAATGATTAATATAGAAATGAAAATATACACATCTATACTAAAGAAACGTATATAGGGTGATAGGGAGATATATAGATAGGGACATGGATAGATAGATAGATAGATAGATAGATAGATAGATAGATAGATAGATAGAGATAGAGAGATAGAGAGAGAGATAGAGAGAGAGATAGAGAGATATAGCCATAAATAAGAAATAAACACAAATTATCTATATCTAGACAAGCTGGTTAATATTCAATATGAAAAATATACGGATAGATGGTAATGTATTTTAATATCTGTTGTGCATTATATCTCTGTGTGTATAAATAAAGAAAATCAATATTATAGAAATAGATATTATAAATCTTTCAATCAAGGGAATTACTGGTTTTTATTTGGTTACAGGCATGGCATTTAAATGAATAATATAGAAATGAAAATATACACATCTATAATAGAGAAATAAATATAGGGAGATATATAGATAGATAGATAGATAGATAGATAGATAGATAGATAGATAGATAGATAGATAGATAGAGCCATAAAAGAAGAAATGAATACCAGTAATCCAAATCTGGACAAGTAAATTAATGATCAGTATGAAAACTATATAGATAGATGGTAATGTGCTTTAATATCTGTTATGCATTATATCTGTGTGTATAAATATAGAAGGTCAATATTATAGGAAAATATATTAATTTTTTTATACAAGGGGCTTTTCTTTTTTTATTTAATTAAAGGCATGGCATTCAAATGAATAATATAGAAATGAAAATATACACATCTATAAGAAAGAAATATATGTAGTGAGATAGATAGATAGATAGATAGATAGATAGATAGATAGAGCCATAAAAGAAGAAATGAATTCCAGTAATCCAAATCTGGACAAGTAAATTAATGATCAGTATGAAAACTATAGGGATAGATGGTGATGTACTTTAATATCTGTTATGCATTGTGTCTGTGTGTACAAATATAAAAGATCAATATTATAGAAATAGATATTAAAAACATTTAAAACAAGGGTTTAATTGTTTTTTATTTGGTTAGAGGCTTAGAGGCAGGGCTTTTAAATGATTAATATAGAAATGAAAATATACACATCTATAATAAAGAAACGTATATAGGGTGATAGAGAGATATATTGATAGGGAGATACATAGATAGATAGATAGATAGATAGATAGATAGATAGATAGATAGACAGAGAGATAGAGAGATAGAGAGATAGAGAGATATAGCCATAAATAAGAAATAAACACAAATTATCTATATCTAGACAAGCTGGTTAATATTCAATATGAAAAATATACGGATAGATGGTAATGTATTTTAATATCTGTTGTGCATTATATCCCTGTGTGTATAAATAAAGAAAATCAATATTATAGAAATAGATATTATAAATCTTTCAATCAAGGGAATTACTGGTTTTTATTTGGTTACAGGCATGGCATTTAAATGAATAATATAGAAATGAAAATATACACATCTATAATAAAGAAATAAATATAGGGAGATAGATAGATAGATAGATAGATAGATAGATAGATAGATAGATAGATAGATAGATAGATAGAGCCATAAAAGAAGAAATGAATACCAGTAATCCAAATCTGGACAAGTTAATTAATGATCAGTATGAAAACTATATAGATAGATGGTAATGTGCTTTAATATCTGTAATGCATTATATCTGTGTGTATAAATATAGAAGGTCAATATTATAGGAAAATATATTAATTTTTTTATACAAGGGGCTTTTCTTTTTTTATTTAATTAAAGGCATGGCATTTGAATGAATCATATAGAAATGAAAATATACACATCTATAAGAAAGAAATATATGTAGTGAGATAGATAGATAGATAGATAGATAGATAGATAGATAGAGCCATAAAAGAAGAAATGAATTCCAGTAATCCAAATCTGGACAAGTAAATTAATGATCAGTATGAAAACTATAGGGATAGATGGTGATGTACTTTAATATCTGTTATGCATTGTGTCTGTGTGTACAAATATAAAAGATCAATATTATAGAAATAGATATTAAAAACATTTAAAACAAGGGTTTAATTGTTTTTTATTTGGTTAGAGGCTTAGAGGCAGGGCTTTTAAATGATTAATATAGAAATGAAAATATACACATCTATAATAAAGAAACGTATATAGGGTGATAGAGAGATATATTGATAGGGAGATACATAGATAGATAGATAGATAGATAGATAGATAGATAGATAGATAGATAGATAGACAGAGAGATAGAGAGATAGAGAGATAGAGAGATATAGCCATAAATAAGAAATAAACACAAATTATCTATATCTAGACAAGCTGGTTAATATTCAATATGA
Source organism: Cyanistes caeruleus (assembly GCF_971803275.1). Taxonomy (NCBI): domain Eukaryota; kingdom Metazoa; phylum Chordata; class Aves; order Passeriformes; family Paridae; genus Cyanistes; species Cyanistes caeruleus. The sequence goes on along the minus strand of NC_141703.1, from coordinate 310,100 downwards.
AAAATATACGGATAGATGGTAATGTATTTTAATATCTGTTGTGCATTATATCCCTGTGTGTATAAATAAAGAAAATCAATATTATAGAAATAGATATTATAAATCTTTCAATCAAGGGAATTACTGGTTTTTATTTGGTTACAGGCATGGCATTTAAATGAATAATATAGAAATGAAAATATACACATCTATAATAAAGAAATAAATATAGGGAGATAGATAGATAGATAGATAGATAGATAGATAGATAGATAGATAGATAGATAGAGCCATAAAAGAAGAAATGAATACCAGTAATCCAAATCTGGACAAGTTAATTAATGATCAGTATGAAAACTATATAGATAGATGGTAATGTGCTTTAATATCTGTTATGCATTATATCTGTGTGTATAAATATAGAAGGTCAATATTATAGGAAAATATATTAATTTTTTTATACAAGGGGCTTTTCTTTTTTTATTTAATTAAAGGCATGGCATTTGAATGAATCATATAGAAATGAAAATATACACATCTATAAGAAAGAAATATATGTAGTGAGATAGATAGATAGATAGATAGATAGATAGATAATTAGATAGATGGATAGAGCCATAAAAGAAGAAATAAATACCAGTAATCTAAATCTGGACAAGTAAATTAATGATCAGTATGAAAACTATAGGGATAGATGGTGATGTACTTTAATATCTGTTATGCATTGTGTCTGTGTGTACAAATATAAAAGATCAATATTATAGAAATAGATATTAAAAACATTTAAAACAAGGGTTTAATTGTTTTTTATTTGGTTAGAGGCTTAGAGGCAGGGCTTTTAAATGATTAATATAGAAATGAAAATATACACATCTATAATAAAGAAACGTATATAGGGTGATAGAGAGATATATTGATAGGGAGATACATAGATAGATAGATAGATAGATAGATAGATAGATAGATAGATAGATAGACAGAGAGATAGAGAGATAGAGAGATAGAGAGATATAGCCATAAATAAGAAATAAACACAAATTATCTATATCTAGACAAGCTGGTTAATATTCAATATGAAAAATATACGGATAGATGGTAATGTATTTTAATATCTGTTGTGCATTATATCCCTGTGTGTATAAATAAAGAAAATCAATATTATAGAAATAGATATTATAAATCTTTCAATCAAGGGAATTACTGGTTTTTATTTGGTTACAGGCATGGCATTTAAATGAATAATATAGAAATGAAAATATACACATCTATAATAAAGAAATAAATATAGGGAGATAGATAGATAGATAGATAGATAGATAGATAGATAGATAGATAGATAGATAGATAGAGCCATAAAAGAAGAAATGAATACCAGTAATCCAAATCTGGACAAGTTAATTAATGATCAGTATGAAAACTATATAGATAGATGGTAATGTGCTTTAATATCTGTTATGCATTATATCTGTGTGTATAAATATAGAAGGTCAATATTATAGGAAAATATATTAATTTTTTTATACAAGGGGCTTTTCTTTTTTTATTTAATTAAAGGCATGGCATTTGAATGAATCATATAGAAATGAAAATATACACATCTATAAGAAAGAAATATATGTAGTGAGATAGATAGATAGATAGATAGATAGATAGATAGATAGATAGATGGATAGAGCCATAAAAGAAGAAATAAATACCAGTAATCTAAATCTGGACAAGTAAATTAATGATCAGTATGAAAACTATAGGGATAGATGGTGATGTACTTTAATATCTGTTATGCATTGTGTCTGTGTGTACAAATATAAAAGATCAATATTATAGAAATAGATATTAAAAACATTTAAAACAAGGGTTTAATTGTTTTTTATTTGGTTAGAGGCTTAGAGGCAGGGCTTTTAAATGATTAATATAGAAATGAAAATATACACATCTATAATAAAGAAACGTATATAGGGTGATAGAGAGATATATTGATAGGGAGATACATAGATAGATAGATAGATAGATAGATAGATAGATAGATAGATAGATAGATAGATAGATAGAGATAGAGAGATAGAGATAGAGAGATAGAGAGAGAGATAGAGAGATATAGCCATAAATAAGAAATAAACACAAATTATCTATACCTAGACAAGCTGGTTAATATTCAATATGAAAAATATACGGATAGATGGTAATGTATTTTAATATCTGTTGTGCATTATATCTCTGTGTGTATAAATAAAGAAAATCAATATTATAGAAATAGATATTATAAATCTTTCAATCAAGGGAATTACTGGTTTTTATTTGGTTACAGGCATGGCATTTAAATGAATAATATAGAAATGAAAATATACACATCTATAATAAAGAAATAAATATAGGGAGATATATAGATAGATAGATAGATAGATAGATAGATAGATAGATAGATAGATGGATAGATAAAGCCATAAAAGAAGAAATAAATACCAGTAATCTAAATCTGGACAAGTAAAATAATGATCAGTATGAAAACTATAGGGATAGATGGTGATGTACTTTAATATCTGTTATGCATTGTGTCTGTGTGTACAAATATAAAAGATCAATATTATAGAAGTAGATATTAAAAACGTTTAAAACAAGGGTTTAATTGTTTTTTATTTGGTTAGAGGCTTAGAGGCAGGGCTTTTAAATGATTAATATAGAAATGAAAATATACACATCTATACTAAAGAAACGTATATAGGGTGATAGGGAGATATATAGATAGGGACATGGATAGATAGATAGATAGATAGATAGATAGATAGATAGATAGATAGATAGATAGAGATAGAGAGATAGAGAGAGAGATAGAGAGAGAGATAGAGAGATATAGCCATAAATAAGAAATAAACACAAATTATCTATACCTAGACAAGCTGGTTAATATTCAATATGAAAAATATACGGATAGATGGTAATGTATTTTAATATCTGTTGTGCATTATATCTCTGTGTGTATAAATAAAGAAAATCAATATTATAGAAATAGATATTATAAATCTTTCAATCAAGGGAATTACTGGTTTTTATTTGGTTACAGGCATGGCATTTAAATGAATAATATAGAAATGAAAATATACACATCTATAATAGAGAAATAAATATAGGGAGATATATAGATAGATAGATAGATAGATAGATAGATAGATAGATAGATAGATAGATAGATAGAGCCATAAAAGAAGAAATGAATACCAGTAATCCAAATCTGGACAAGTAAATTAATGATCAGTATGAAAACTATATAGATAGATGGTAATGTGCTTTAATATCTGTTATGCATTATATCTGTGTGTATAAATATAGAAGGTCAATATTATAGGAAAATATATTAATTTTTTTATACAAGGGGCTTTTCTTTTTTTATTTAATTAAAGGCATGGCATTCAAATGAATAATATAGAAATGAAAATATACACATCTATAAGAAAGAAATATATGTAGTGAGATAGATAGATAGATAGATAGATAGATAGATAGATAGATAGAGCCATAAAAGAAGAAATGAATTCCAGTAATCCAAATCTGGACAAGTAAATTAATGATCAGTATGAAAACTATAGGGATAGATGGTGATGTACTTTAATATCTGTTATGCATTGTGTCTGTGTGTACAAATATAAAAGATTAATATTATAGAAATAGATATTAAAAACATGTAAAACAAGGGTTTAATTGTTTTTTATTTGGTTAGTGGCTTAGAGGCAGGGCTTTTAAATTATTAATATAGAAATGAAAATATACACATCTATAATAAAGAAACGTATATAGGGTGATAGAGAGATATATAGATAGGGCGCTACATAGATAGATAGATAGATAGATAGATAGATAGATAGATAGATAGATAGATAGACAGAGAGATAGAGTGATAGAGAGATAGAGAGATATAGCCATAAATAAGAAATAAACACAAATTATCTATATCTAGACAAGCTGGTTAATATTCAATATGAAAAATATACGGATAGATGGTAATGTATTTTAATATCTGTTGTGCATTATATCTCTGTGTGTATAAATAAAGAAAATCAATATTATAGAAATAGATATTATAAATCTTTCAATCAAGGGAATTACTGGTTATTATTTGGTTACAGGCATGGCATTTAAATGAATAATATAGAAATGAAAATATACACATCTATAAGAAAGAAATGTATATAGGGTGATAGATAGGGAGATATATAGATAGGGAGATATAGAGATAGGGAGATAGATAGGGGGATAGATAGATAGATAGATAGATAGATAGATAGATAGATAGATAGATAGATAGATAGATAGATAGATAGATAGAGCCATAAAAGAAGAAATGAATTCCAGTAATCCAAATCTGGACAAGTAAATTAATGATCAGCATGAAAACTATAGGAATAGATGGTGATGTACTTTAATATCTGTTATGCATTGTGTCTGTGTGTACAAATATAAAAGATCAATATTATAGAAATAGATATTAAAAACATGTAAAACAAGGGTTTAATTGTTTTTTATTTGGTTAGAGGCTTAGAGGCAGGGCTTTTAAATGATTAATATAGAAATGAAAATATACACATCTATAATAAAGAAATGTATATAGGGTGATAGGGAGATATATAGATAGGGAGATATATAGATAGGGAGATAGATAGGGGGATAAATAGATAGATAGATAGATAGATAGATAGATAGATAGATAGATAGATAAATAAATAGATAGATAGATAGATAGATAGATAGATAGATAGATAGATAGATAGATAGATAGATAGAGCCATAAAAGAAGAAATGAATTCCAGTAATCCAAATCTGGACAAGTAAATTAATGATCAGTATGAAAACTATATAGATAGATGGTAATGTGCTTTAATATCTGTTATGCATTATATCTGTGTGTATAAATATAGAAGGTCAATATTATAGGAAAATATATTAATTTTTTTATACTAGGGGCTTTTCTTTTTTTATTTAATTAAAGGCATGGCATTTGAATGAATAATATAGAAATGAAAATATACACATCTATAAGAAAGAAATGTATGTAGTGAGATAGATAGATAGATAGATAGATAGATAGATAGATAGATAGAGCCATAAAAGAAGAAATGAATTCCAGTAATCCAAATCTGGACAAGTAAATTAATGATCAGTATGAAAACTATAGGGATAGATGGTGATGTACTTTAATATCTGTTATGCATTGTGTCTGTGTGTACAAATATAAAAGATCAATATTATAGAAATAGATATTAAAAACATTTAAAACAAGGGTTTAATTGTTTTTTATTTGGTTAGAGGCTTAGAGGCAGGGCTTTTAAATGATTAATATAGAAATGAAAATATACACATCTATAATAAAGAAACGTATATAGGGTGATAGAGAGATATATTGATAGGGAGATACATAGATAGATAGATAGATAGATAGATAGATAGATAGATAGATAGATAGATAGACAGAGAGATAGAGAGATAGAGAGATAGAGAGATATAGCCATAAATAAGAAATAAACACAAATTATCTATATCTAGACAAGCTGATTAATATTCAATATGAAAAATATACGGATAGATGGTAATGTATTTTAATATCTGTTGTGCATTATATCTCTGTGTGTATAAATAAAGAAAATCAATATTATAGAAATAGATATTATAAATCTTTCAATCAAGGGAATTACTGGTTTTTATTTGGTTACAGGCATGGCATTTAAATGAATAATATAGAAATGAAAATATAAACATCTATAATAAAGAAATAAATATAGGGAGATAGAGAGATAGATAGATAGATAGATAGATAGATAGATAGATAGATAGATAGATAGATAGATAGAGCCATAAAAGAAGAAATGAATTCCAGTAATCCAAATCTGGACAAGTAAATTAATGATCAGTATGAAAACTATATAGATAGATGGTAATGTGCTTTAATATCTGTTATGCATTATATCTGTGTGTATAAATATAGAAGGTCAATATTATAGGAAAATATATTAATTTTTTTATACAAGGGGCTTTTCTTTTTTTATTTAATTAAAGGCATGGCATTTAAATGAATAATATAGAAATGAAAATATACACATCTATAAGAAAGAAATATATGTAGTGAGATAGATAGATAGATAGATAGATAGATAGATAGATAGAGCCATAAAAGAAGAAATGAATTCCAGTAATCCAAATCTGGACAAGTAAATTAATGATCAGTATGAAAACTATAGGGATAGATGGTGATGTACTTTAATATCTGTTATGCATTGTGTCTGTGTGTACAAATATAAAAGATCAATATTATAGAAATAGATATTAAAAACATTTAAAACAAGGGTTTAATTGTTTTTTATTTGGTTAGAGGCTTAGAGGCAGGGCTTTTAAATGATTAATATAGAAATGAAAATATACACATCTATAATAAAGAAACGTATATAGGGTGATAGAGAGATATATTGATAGGGAGATACATAGATAGATAGATAGATAGATAGATAGATAGATAGATAGATAGACAGAGAGATAGAGAGATAGAGAGATAGAGAGATATAGCCATAAATAAGAAATAAACACAAATTATCTATATCTAGACAAGCTGGTTAATATTCAATATGAAAAATATACGGATAGATGGTAATGTATTTTAATATCTGTTGTGCATTATATCCCTGTGTGTATAAATAAAGAAAATCAATATTATAGAAATAGATATTATAAATCTTTCAATCAAGGGAATTACTGGTTTTTATTTGGTTACAGGCATGGCATTTAAATGAATAATATAGAAATGAAAATATACACATCTATAAGAAAGAAATGTATATAGGGTGATAGATAGGGAGATATATAGATAGGGAGATATAGAGATAGGGAGATAGATAGGGGGATAGATAGATAGATAGATAGATAGATAGATAGATAGATAGATAGATAGATAGATAGATAGAGCCATAAAAGAAGAAATGAATTCCAGTAATCCAAATCTGGACAAGTAAATTAATGATCAGCATGAAAACTATAGGAATAGATGGTGATGTACTTTAATATCTGTTATGCATTGTGTCTGTGTGTACAAATATAAAAGATCAATATTATAGAAATAGATATTAAAAACATGTAAAACAAGGGTTTAATTGTTTTTTATTTGGTTAGAGGCTTAGAGGCAGGGCTTTTAAATGATTAATATAGAAATGAAAATATACACATCTATAATAAAGAAATGTATATAGGGTGATAGGGAGATATATAGATAGGGAGATATATAGATAGGGAGATAGATAGGGGGATAAATAGATAGATAGATAGATAGATAGATAGATAGATAGATAGATAAATAGATAGATAGATAGATAGATAGATAGATAGATAGATAGATAGATAGATAGATAGATAGATAGAGCCATAAAAGAAGAAATGAATTCCAGTAATCCAAATCTGGACAAGTAAATTAATGATCAGTATGAAAACTATATAGATAGATGGTAATGTGCTTTAATATCTGTTATGCATTATATCTGTGTGTATAAATATAGAAGGTCAATATTATAGGAAAATATATTAATTTTTTTATACTAGGGGCTTTTCTTTTTTTATTTAATTAAAGGCATGGCATTTGAATGAATAATATAGAAATGAAAATATACACATCTATAAGAAAGAAATGTATGTAGTGAGATAGATAGATAGATAGATAGATAGATAGATAGATAGATAGAGCCATAAAAGAAGAAATGAATTCCAGTAATCCAAATCTGGACAAGTAAATTAATGATCAGTATGAAAACTATAGGGATAGATGGTGATGTACTTTAATATCTGTTATGCATTGTGTCTGTGTGTACAAATATAAAAGATCAATATTATAGAAATAGATATTAAAAACATTTAAAACAAGGGTTTAATTGTTTTTTATTTGGTTAGAGGCTTAGAGGCAGGGCTTTTAAATGATTAATATAGAAATGAAAATATACACATCTATAATAAAGAAACGTATATAGGGTGATAGAGAGATATATTGATAGGGAGATACATAGATAGATAGATAGATAGATAGATAGATAGATAGATAGATAGATAGATAGATAGACAGAGAGATAGAGAGATAGAGAGATAGAGAGATATAGCCATAAATAAGAAATAAACACAAATTATCTATATCTAGACAAGCTGATTAATATTCAATATGAAAAATATACGGATAGATGGTAATGTATTTTAATATCTGTTGTGCATTATATCTCTGTGTGTATAAATAAAGAAAATCAATATTATAGAAATAGATATTATAAATCTTTCAATCAAGGGAATTACTGGTTTTTATTTGGTTACAGGCATGGCATTTAAATGAATAATATAGAAATGAAAATATAAACATCTATAATAAAGAAATAAATATAGGGAGATAGAGAGATAGATAGATAGATAGATAGATAGATAGATAGATAGATAGATAGATAGAGCCATAAAAGAAGAAATGAATACCAGTAATCCAAATCTGGACAAGTTAATTAATGATCAGTATGAAAACTATATAGAGAGATGGTAATGTGCTTTAATATCTGTTATGCATTATATCTGTGTGTATAAATATAGAAGGTCAATATTATAGAAAAATATATTAATTTTTTTATACAAGGGGCTTTTCTTTTTTTATTTAATTAAAGGCATGGCATTTAAATGAATCATATAGAAATGAAAATATACACATCTATAAGAAAGAAATATATGTAGTGAGATAGATAGATAGATAGATAGATAGATAGATAGATAGATGGATAGATGAAGCCATAAAAGAAGAAATAAATACCAGTAATCTAAATCTGGACAAGTAAATTAATGATCAGTATGAAAACTATAGGGATAGATGGTGATGTACTTTAATATCTGTTATGCATTGTGTCTGTGTGTACAAATATAAAAGATCAATATTATAGAAGTAGATATTAAAAACATTTAAAACAAGGGTTTAATTGTTTTTTATTTGGTTAGAGGCTTAGAGGCAGGGCTTTTAAATGATTAATATAGAAATGAAAATATACACATCTATACTAAAGAAACGTATATAGGGTGATAGGGAGATATATAGATAGGGACATGGATAGATAGATAGATAGATAGATAGATAGATAGATAGATAGATAGAGATAGAGAGATAGAGAGAGAGATAGAGAGAGAGATAGAGAGATATAGCCATAAATAAGAAATAAACACAAATTATCTATACCTAGACAAGCTGGTTAATATTCAATATGAAAAATATACGGATAGATGGTAATGTATTTTAATATCTGTTGTGCATTATATCTCTGTGTGTATAAATAAAGAAAATCAATATTATAGAAATAGATATTATAAATCTTTCAATCAAGGGAATTACTGGTTTTTATTTGGTTACAGGCATGGCATTTAAATGAATAATATAGAAATGAAAATATACACATCTATAATAGAGAAATAAATATAGGGAGATATATAGATAGATAGATAGATAGATAGATAGATAGATAGATAGATAGAGCCATAAAAGAAGAAATGAATACCAGTAATCCAAATCTGGACAAGTAAATTAATGATCAGTATGAAAACTATATTGATAGATGGTAATGTGCTTTAATATCTGTTATGCATTATATCTGTGTGTATAAATATAGAAGGTCAATATTATAGGAAAATATATTAATTTTTTTATACAAGGGGCTTTTCTTTTTTTATTTAATTAAAGGCATGGCATTCAAATGAATAATATAGAAATGAAAATATACACATCTATAAGAAAGAAATATATGTAGTGAGATAGATAGATAGATAGATAGATAGATAGATAGATAGATAGATAGAGCCATAAAAGAAGAAATGAATTCCAGTAATCCAAATCTGGACAAGTAAATTAATGATCAGTATGAAAACTATAGGGATAGATGGTGATGTACTTTAATATCTGTTATGCATTGTGTCTGTGTGTACAAATATAAAAGATCAATATTATAGAAATAGATATTAAAAACATGTAAAACAAGGGTTTAATTGTTTTTTATTTGGTTAGTGGCTTAGAGGCAGGGCTTTTAAATGATTAATATAGAAATGAAAATATACACATCTATAATAAAGAAATGTATATAGGGTGATAGATAGGGAGATATATAGATAGGGAGATATAGAGATAGGGAGATAGATAGGGGGATAGATAGATAGATAGATAGATAGATAGATAGATAGATAGATAGATAGATAGATAGATAGATAGATAGATGGAGCCATAAAAGAAGATATAAATACCAGTAATCCAAATCTGGACAAGTAAATTAATGATTAGTTTGAAAACTATAGGCATAGATGGTGATGTACTTTAATATCTGTTATGCATTGTATCTGTGTGTACAAATATAAAAGATCAATATTATAGAAATAGATATTAAAAACATTTAAAACAAGGGTTTAATTGTTTTTTATTTGGTTAGAGGCTGAGATGCAGGGCTTTTAAATGATTAATATAGAAATGAAAATATACACATCTATAAAAAAGAAAGAAATATAGGGAGCTATATATATATAAATTGAAATAAAAACAAATAAATACAAGTAATCTAAAACTAGACAAGTAGATTAATATTCAATATGAAAAATATGTGGATAGACGTTCATTTTATATTTATATATAAATATATATAAATATTTACATTATTTATATTTTAATTTTTATATTGATTATGCATTATGTCTATGTGTATAAATATAGATCAATATGATAGAAATAAATATTAAATACAATTAAATGAGGGGGTATTTTGTTTTTTATTTGGTTAGCGGCAGGGCTTGCTAAGTTTCGATGCGGGGGTTTTTGGGGGAGTTCCTTGGAGAGGAGTTTTTGGAAGGGGGTTGCACACGTGGTTTCTTGCCTCCCTTCTCTGCACGTGCTGGGGCGCCCCCCCGCCCACCCCAGGCTGAGCTGTGCGGCAGTGCTGTTGCCTTGTGGGCACAGAGCGGTACTGCAGCTGTGCTCCTAGCCAGGTGGGACCGGGCGGGGCCGAGCCCAGCCGAAGCGTGCGGGCCCGAACCGAGCCGAAGCGGGCTGGAAAGAGCCGAACTGAGCGGAGCTGCGTCGGGACCCCACCCCGCAGGAGCCGGCCGGGAGGACCCCAGCAGAGGCGTTGACTCCAATGCCTGCCGCCGCAGGCGGGGCCGCCACCCAGCTACGGAGCCACTGAGCCCCGCTGCCATCATCCTCGCCCCGGGAAAGGCGGCGGAAAATCGGGCGGAGTGCTCGGAATCGGTCGGCGTCGGCAGGTTTTTCGTTCACACAAGTTAGACGTGCTGAGAGCAGCGGGGGCCTTAATTGTGCCATAACAAAGCTGGCCGCTCAGCCGGAAGTGGCTTCAGCCACAACAAAGATGGTGGCGAGGAAGGGCGGAAGTGATGTCATGACACACACAGGATGGCTGCCCGGTCGTGGCTGGCTTGACCTTCCAAGGATGGCGGCCAAAAAGGCGGGAAAATGGAAGGACCCTGGGCAGTGGGTGCATGCTTTCGACTGCCTGACAAACACCCCGGCGCCGACGCCGCTCCGGTGCAATTTTCCATGGCTTTTCTGGCCGTGCGGACACGGGCTGTGCGCTCGGCAGTGCCCGGGCCAGGCGCGAGCCGGTCGGGCACCGACAGGCAGCGGTGAAGACGCCTCTCTCTGCCGGGGTCCTTGCCGCGGCCGTGTTCTGGGGCTTCTGGCACTCGTGACGACCCGTACGTTGCTGCCGCTCCTCTCGCTCCGTTCTCTCCCCCACGGCCCGGGGAAATGGCGGAAACCCCAATGGCATCGGGACCGAACGGTCGCTCCCCGGCCCTGGGACCGAAGCAGCCCGAGGAGGCGGCTGCTCTGTGTGCCGGAACAGTGAGAGCGGCGGGTGGGGCGGGGGCAGGTTAGCAACCGAGTATATACCTGTAAGTATAAAGATGATCACAATAGATATTAAAAAATATTGAAGATAAAGGGGCTGCTTGGTTTTTATTTAGTTAGAGGCAGGGCTTTTAAATAAATAAGAAAAATACAAATAAATAAAATATTTAAAGAATGAATATATAAAGGTATAGAGAAATATATATATATAGACATATATATATATATGTAGGTGTAAAAATAAGTAATAGCAATATATACATATATATTGATTTATAATCTATAATATGATTTCTGTACGTATAGATGGTAATATGATATCTTTTAGGATATGTTATGTGTTATGTATATCAACAAGGTATATAAATATGATAAAAATTATATATTAAAATATTTTTAAATACCGTTTAAGATAAAGGGACTGTTTGGTTTTTATTAGGTTAGCTTCGGGGCTTTTAAATAAATACAACAAAAATAAAAACATAGAAATGTATATTAAATATATAAAGATATAGACATACGTGCAACCAGAAAAGTAAAGATATATAAGTAATGCCAATATATACAAACAGATTTATATTTAATATATATTATTTATATTTATTTAATATATGTATTATATATATAATAAATATATATCATTAAAATGTATATAATATATTTAATATATAATAACATACGTATACATGTTAAAATAATATATTTTGATACTTTATATATTGCTTGTCATATATAAATGAATATAGTATATAAATTTAAACATGTGTGGTGGAAATAGATGTTAATTTGTTTTTTTTAAATTTTCATTGTTTTGATATGTTTCTCGGAGGCAATCCTCCCCTTGCAGCTGCTGACAGCACTGAAAACCTGTGTGCTTCGTGGTGTCTATTGCCCAGCTGTCTACAATTCCATTGTGTTTGGTGCATTAAGTCACACCCAGCTGTGTGGGATGGCAGGTGAGCACATTGCCCGACCCTTTTAGCTTTTCTGGCTCATGCACAACTTCCTTTCCTTTTGGATATGGAAAACAGGGAAGAGAGGGTAGTGTGACATTAGCACTAATTTCTAGCAGATTTTTAACTGCCCCTGATGCTCGTTCATCTTTGCAGTGTGGGTTTTCATGCTGACAAATCCTCTGCTTTGCCTTCTGCTCACAGTCAGCTGGGCCCTTTATTGAACAGATTTATCTGCTACAAGGCTACGCAGAAGGATGGAAAGGAGGAACACAGGGGGGAAAAAAAATAGATTCAAGGCCGTGCATTGATCATCTGATGTACTCTAGAGACAAACGTGGCTATCAGGGGTAAAATGGAGCAGCCCTTCTGGCCTTTTCAGTTGTATTCAGAGAGATGTTTGTCTTCTGTGAATATCTGGGTGCTTGGAGTTCACTCTGATTTCAACAAGCCCATCAATAATAAAACATTGTATTGATAGAACAAGATCTACTTCTGTGAAGTTGTGGCTCCACAGAAAAGCGGCATAAAGAAGGTAGCTGGTTTATTTGTATGATATGTAGCTTTTTTAGGATGTTTTGTTCTTTATATGGCGTTAATTCCAAATACAAGCCTGTGAACTTTGTGTTCCCCTTTAGGGGCTGGTTCTGGGGTAATGAGGAAACACAAGGCCTAAACACCTCTGGCTTGTCTGTCCAAGGATCTGCCTCAATTGTGGCTTCCATCCTTCTGAAGAACTCTTCAGCACAGTGAGTTACCTTCTATAACTATTCATTGTTGTATTGTTGTTGTGAGACCTCATTGCTGGGTGAGAGGACCAGGGGAAATGAAAGGCTGTATGCCACTGTTACTTCATCACTGAATTCTTGCACTCTGTTAAAATCAAAACAAAAGGGATTTACACTGTTAGAAACACTTAACTGTAAGTTAAGGTAAAGGTCACAGTGCTAAAATGTAAGAGCAGATAGCGTTGAGCTCTTTTCTATTCCCTCTCCGGCAGCTTTTGTGACTCCTGCCTCCAAGGTATCATCAGATATCCTCTAGATCTTGCAGTAGAAGAGATGCTGAACCATCAGCTGTTCCATATTCTACACCATGTGTCTTTTTACCATGCTCCTCTGAGAAGCATCTCTCCCTTCTCTGTTTCTTTGCAGACAAAAAGGGAGAAATTGGGATTGCCTTTGTTCTTTTGCCTGTTAATAAAATGGCCGCTTGTGGCTGTGTGCAGCGGCAACTGCATCACAGAATCTTAGAGGGGATTATTCACAGGTTAAGGAAATAATTCCTTTTTTTTGTCACTGCTGCACTGAATTTCATAGGCGTGTCTGTGGCTTGATGCCTAAGATATTTAGAGCAGGTTTTATTCTTACAGGGCTTTTGCACACTAAAGTGTGTGCCCAGGTTTTGTTTCCAAAAGTGAGGTATAGTGCTGGGTGTTTAATTTGGTATGTTACTTGTTCTGTTGTGTAAATAACTGCAGCTCCCTCCCTGTGCCTGTGTATTGCAGGGGCAGGTGAGCGCTGGTTCTAAAGGTGGTGATAATTAGGAATAAGCTGTTTAAGCTTGGATAAATGTTTAGAAATCATTGATTAGATATTGCTGTGTAAAATGCTCGCTTGCGGTGAGAGACTTCTCCAGGGTCAAGCTGTTCAGGTATAAGCAATTTATTATAAGGGTAAAGAGAGGGGACACCTCTGTCCACCACCAGCCTCGGCATCCACGTGGTCCAGGGGAGGGGGGAGAGCAGGGAGAGCAGGGGAGGAGAGGTTGGAAAAGGGGAGGGAGGGAGTAAGAGCAACAGAGGGAGAGCGGGGGAAACCAGGGAGGCTTAGGAGAGGGGGGAGACAAGAGAGGGGTAAGAGGGGAAAAACCAAGAGGGTAAGAGTAAGAGAGGGAAAGAGTGGAAGAGGTAAGAGAGGGGGAGAGGGGAGCTGAGAGAGGAGTAAAGGGGTAAGAGAGAAGAGCCAAGAGGTACGAGAGAGGTTAAGAGGTACGAGAGAGGTTAAGAGAGAGAGGTTTAAGAGTGAAAAGCTAAGAGAGCAAAGTTCTTGTCACAATCCAATGTATCTTTTTCTACAGTGAATATTCTAATTCCCAGTATCCAATCACTATGAGATACACCCACTAAAGACTTTACATACAGTGTTGCATTTGAGGCTCTACAAGCTTTACAAGTTCTTTCCTTGCTTCTTGGCCTTTGGGCTTTCTGTCAGCAGAAGGGCATTGTTTTATCAGCAGGGATTTTCCTTTAGCTGGCTTGGCTATTGTTCTCTGGTCATATAGTAACCAGTACTCTGTATCTTATGACTCAAAGCAGGCTTTCATTTCTACTTCGATTCTAGCCTTCTTTTTTCAGAATGTTCTGCCAAACAATCACATTCATAAGGTTTCTCTGTTTCACCCTCCTCAACAGGCAGCGAGTTGTGCTGCGCTCTGATAATTCCATACTCAACCTGTTCCTCATTTCTTAAAGGTTCACTTCAGCCTTGAATCAGCAGGTCCCTAGGTCCTGCTTCCACAGGATCATCTGGGCCCAGCACCAGAGAAAAGGACTCGTGCCACTCCCGGTCTTCGTTGGACACGATCTCCACCTTAAACATGATGTGGGCCACACCTGACAACAGTTCAGAGACACGGGGGTTACTGTGCAAGTCAGAGCCTCAGCCACCACGTCACCAGCTCGGCTCCCTTCGGCTCTGCTGGCACCAAGGGCAGAGTTTGCAGGGAGGGGAAGAAGCAAAGACGTGACTGAGAACATTCAGTCAGCATCTCAGTCCCCCCCTGCCCCGAGAGGAGGCAGATCCCTGTGAGCTCCCAAGGCCCTCTCCCATCCCTTCTCCTGCCTGACCTTCTTCCCTCCCTCCTGCACCACGAAGAGGGGGCTGGTGCCGTCGGAGACGGTGAGGGTGAAGCGGTCCCTGAGCGCGCTGCCGCCGCGGTGCCTGTAGCTGCCGCGCTTCTGGTAGATGTGAAGTCATCCATGGTGAAGGTGGTGGCCTGCAGAGGACGCTGCCCATGGCCGCTGCGTTCCATAAGCCCGTGCCGGGGCGGCTGCACCACCCCGAACGTCAGGGACTCCACCTGTGCCCGGACATGGAGGGGCAAAGCTGGGGACACGACCTCAGGACACTGCCCTTCCAGCTCAGGAGGCCCGGACAGGGATTCTGGCCAGGCCGCTCCCCTGCGTTGGTGTTCCCAACACAAGGGTTAGCACAGAACATTCCTGGTTCCCCCTAAGCCCCGCCCTGTCCTTGTCCCTCTCCCAAGGGATTTTGTTTTGTAGGTGTCTCCCTATAAAACAAGGCACATCCTACTGAATTCCTGCTTCAGCTGGTCTGAGACAGCTCCCACCCACCCCTGTGCCTGCTCCACGAACACAAGAGCAGCCCCCAGTCCTGCAGCCATTCTGGGCAGCGTGTCCCTTGCCACTTCTGCCAGGGCAAAAACCTTGGGGGCAGGATTTTGGCTCAGGCAGCCAGATCTCTTGCTGCAGGGGAAACAGCAGTGAGATAGAGCCAGTGTTAGACAGCTCAGCCTCTGGCCAGACCCAGGAAGAAGAGGAAGTGCCATTTCCATCCATGCTGAGCATAAATTCAGCGTTAAGTCTTTAAACACAAGCCCAGATGTGCAGCACAAGAGGGGAGCAAGGAGGCTGGGGGTGGTCCTGCCTTACCTCTGTGTCAGCATCTGTCGCTTTGAGCTCAAACTCCGTGATGGTTTTTCTCACCCCTTCCTGAACTGTCATCCCAAAGATTTGCACGATGGGCAAGGAGTCATCCACGGGGTTTATGGTGATGTCAAATGTCTGGCTCACCTCGGACAGGAAGAAAAGCTTCCCTTGCCGAATTCAGCCTTCCAAGAGTGTGACTTCATCGCAAGAGCACAGCGATCCCCAGTTTGGGTCTCTTCATTTCAGCCTTGTCTGAGCTGCTAAGCCCAGATCACTTCTTTATCCCTCCCCACTCATTAATTCTCCCTCTTTCTGTGATATTTACGGACATCCACTTTCCCTCCCTCTCTCACTCAGTTTTGCCCCTCTCCCTCTATGTGCAGCTAGACTTCTTCTCTTTCAGGAAGCAGGAAAAAGGCATTTCTCCAGGGGCTGGCTGTCGTCACTACGCTGTCAGTGCACTGGATCAAAGCCGAGCTCCAGCAACAGTTGGCAAGCAGCTGAAAACCAGGCACCCAGCTCTTGGTGAGCCCACAGGGCAGGTGGCTCCCTGTTCCCTGCACAGGCCTTCCTCCCTCCCTGACCTGAGCGATGTGGGAAATCCCACAGCAGGAGAAGGAGGAACAGCCACATCTGCCCACTCAGGCAAAAGTCAGGCTGGGACTGACCTCGTTTGTCCCATCAGACACAGAAAAGGTGAAGGCATCCGTGTGCTTTTCCTCCTCACTGGTGTGGACGTACTGGATGCTGCCAGAGGCCAAGTCTGCCTGGCTGAAGGAACTAATTCTTGTCCCTGGAAAATGAACAACAGGGAGGAAATGTGCAGCAGAAAGAGCAAGGCAGGGAAAAACTACAGGAAGCAGGACATATTTAGGCATGAAGACTCGGTTTTGGCTGGTTCTGATCCAAGGCAGGCTGCCCCGTGAACCCTCAGCTGAGCCAGGGATTTAGCTGGCACAGAGCCTCCTAAAATTTCCTTCTCAAAAAGAAGTCCAGGCTTCTTTTCATCTCCTCCTGTTGGGAGTGGGCCTCCTGGGGCAGAGAAGCTGGGAGAAAAACTGTCCATGTAACACTTGGATTGTCGCTGCTGGGCAGGACTAAGCCAACCGTGGCATCACTGGGGATGAACCGAAGGCCTCCTGGCCTCACAGCAGTTTTCCAAAATGCCTTCCAAGGATCTCTTCTCTCTGCCCTTCCTTATACCCCTGCATTTAGTACCCAGTCCCATTTTCAGCACTGATTTATAGTGACATCTTTACAGCCCATTAGGTGTGACACAGCCACAGAAAGGTACCTGACAAGCATTTTAAAAAACACTTGAGCATTTTTAAATCTCTTTGCTGCGTTCAACAGTTTTTACTGCTGCTGTCAACCAACATCCTGACAAGAAGTTTGACACCAATATATCACACTAAATGGCTGCTGACAAGTGCTGGCCACACTACAGAAGACACCAGGATCTGATTTAAATAAACGAGCCACAATGGAATGATCAGCTAATATTTCCTCCGAGCTCATCAGCTGGAAAGGTTTGGGTTCTCTTTTGAACACTTCAGTACTCTCTCCTTAGGCTTAGGTCATTTGAATCATTACAGCTACTTCTCAGTCTGTGACTCGGTAGCCTTATTGGTTCCTCACAGACATGAAAAAGCAGAGAAATCAGAATCATCATCAGATTTTAAATAACAGGAGGAATAAAGCCCTTAATTCAAGTCTCCAAAGTACAAGATTCGCTGGTTAGTTTGCAATTTAGACAAAGATACTGCAAGTTTTTAATTTACTCTCACAGCATGGAGTAGTTTGCTTATTATAACTCATTCACTATTCCTGCCCTTTCAACATGTTTTTGTGAGAAGATGAGGCAAACCACACACCCAAACTGAGCTGTACAGGGACCGTCTGCATCTTGAAAACACAGAGCAGATATTTCCGCTTTCATCTCACGTTAACGAGAAATCTAAAGCTAAGAAGAAATACAACCTTAGATGAATATAATAAAATCAGAAGAGCGTATTTTATGACACCGCAGATCAAGATTAATTCATCAGGGAGAGGCAGCACACTCACACAGTCAGCAGAATAACAGCAGGGTGGAGCTGCTCCCACTCCAAGGCAAGAGCCTGCAAGGCCCATCCTTTGGGGACTCGTCTTTTGTGTGAAGGCACATTGTCTAGCAGAGGAAGAGGTTGGTACCTGGTGGAGCAGGGCCAAGATTCCATTTTCCCCAGGCAGCTCCCTCCTCTGCCTGCTGTAGCGCTGGCCAGGGCTGGGAGAGGAGGGGGAGTGTGTTCAGCACTGCTGCTGGAACGGAGTGGCCCTCTCAGGAGGATCCCGGTTGCTTCAGGACCTTGCTTTTGCACTGGTTTGTGTCCACAAAGGAAAGGCATGCAGAAGGCAGCACCATCACCCCAGCCCTGCAGTCAGGAGTCCATCAGCTTTCCCCACAGTGAATGTGGTTAAGGTCTCCTTAACCAAAGGAAAACTCAGCACCACTACAGATGTACAGAACATGTTCTTGGTCAGGGTTCTAGATTATGGTTCTAGGTCAGGGTTCTAGGTCAGGGTTCTAGGTCAGGGTTCTAGATTATGGTTCTAGGTCAGGGTTCTAGGTCAGGGTTCTAGGTCATAGTTCTAGGTCA
Source organism: Cyanistes caeruleus (assembly GCF_971803275.1). Lineage (NCBI taxonomy): Eukaryota > Metazoa > Chordata > Aves > Passeriformes > Paridae > Cyanistes > Cyanistes caeruleus. Next base: position 290,978 of record NC_141703.1, on the reverse strand, counting down.
GGGTTCTAGGTCATGGTTCTAGATTATGGTTCTAGGTCAGGGGTCTAGGTTATGGTTCTAGGTCAGGGTTCTAGGTCAGGGTTCTAGGTCAGGGTTCTAGATTATGGTTCTAGGTCACGGTTCTAGGTCACGGTTCTAGATTATGGTTCTAGGTCATGGTTCTAGATTATGGTTCTAGGTCAGGGTTCTAGATTATGGTTCTAGGTCAGGGTTCTAGATTATGGTTCTAGGTTATGGTTCTAGGTCAGGGTTCTAGGTCATGTTCTAGGTCAGGGTTCTAGATTATGGTTCTAGGTCAGGGTTCTAGGTCAGGGTTCTAGGTTATGGTTCTAGGTCAGGGTTCTAGGTCATGTTCTAGGTCAGGGTTCTAGGTGGCCAATCACTGCCGCCCTTTGAATCCAGGAGCGGTCTCGCCAAGCTCAGCCTGCTGAGTCGTGGCCCGTTCCCGCTCCCCCGTTTTGCTGGGGTGCCGCTCCGGCCGCTGTCGCTTTGGGAGCCGGCAGAGCCGAGCTGCCGCAGCCCCGAGAGGTGCTGCTGGGTCCCGGGAAGGGTGGGCGGGGGCTCCCCGTTCAGGTCCCGGCCGTAACTTCGCCCAAAGAAACGGGGAGAAGGGGGGGAGCGGGCGGGATCGCGGGAGCGAGGCCTGAGGGGACAGCGGGGGGTCGCGGAGACGAGCGCGGCGGGAACGGGCGGGCTGGGATTGGCGGGCCCGGCGCTGCCTCGGGCTGTGATTGGCTGGGCTGGCCGGTGTGGGCTATAAATAGTGTGAGCTGGAGGGGTGCGGGCCTTAGTTCGGCGGCGAGCGGTGGAGAGGCGGGCGGTAGCGGGAGGTGCGCGGGCGCGATCCAGGGAGCGCCGGTGCGCCAGGACGGGAGCCCTGCGCTCGCTGATCCGGGGAGCGCCGGTGAGGTCGGGTGCCATGCCCGCGTCTGCTGGGGCCAGCATCTGGGGGCCGGCGGTGTCCTGGGGCGGCGGGGCTGGTCGTGGCCAATTCTTTCTGCCACGTCCTGGGCTTTTCGGGCGGCCGGAGGCGGGTGCGGGGTCTGGAGTGGCACAGGGAGATGAGCTGTTGTTTCTGCGGGACAGAGAGGATCTGTTTTGTAGTTTCTGGATCGAAGATAATGTTTAAAATATCGAGAATAAAGCTGGGTTTTTTAGTTTTTATTATTTTAGTTTGATTTTATTTAAAATAATAACGATTTTCTTTATTACGTTGCTTTGTTTTGCTTGTTTTATTAAAATAATAAAATTATTATTAATTATAATTACTTTTAACAAGATATATTGTTATCCTTATATGTATTAGTTTAACTAAGTATTAATAAATAATGATTAAATATTATCTACTATTATTAAATACTATTTGTTAATCATTATTTAATTCAATATTTATTATTTATTAGTTTGTTATTTACTAATTATTTAATACTATTAAATAATAAATATTTATTAATAATTATTTAATTAAATATTTATTATTTATTAGTTAGCTAATATTTATTAGTTATTATTTATTGATTATTAATTAAATATTAAATAAATATAAATTATTAATTAGTAAAATATTGATTATTTACTAGTTCATTATTATTTATGATTTAATTATTAATTAAATGTTATTTATTAATTAATTCTTAAAATTAATTACTTTAGGGGCTTTTTTGCTGGATAGCTGATGTTAATTCAGTAGAGATTGTGGGGCTGGGGCTGAAACACCCATTGTGGGACCAGTGGAGACATAAAGCCCCAGAGTGTGGAATAAAGACCTTGGCACTTGAATCATGCCTAAACCAATGTGGGGCAATGGAAATACTGAGGCTGGAGCTGGATAAATGCCATGGGGGAAGGGGATGGAGCTGCAGCTCAGGGCCTGCAGGAGGTGCCTGGGGGATTAGCAGCCCCTGTCTGCTGGTACCAAGGAGAGTCTGAGGGTCTGGGGGCTGGGAGGGCCCAAGGGCACCTTTTGGGATGGGGGAGCAGGGGCCCAATGGCTATTCCCAGCCCCTGGTAATGCCTGGGGGGGGTGAGGGGGGGCCTTTGGGCAAGTGCTGGGCTGAGACCCAGGGGGAGGGGGAAGGTACCTGTTGGGCTAGAGGCCTCAAGTGTCCCCAAAGTTGGGCTCCCATTAGGGTGGGTAGGACAGTATCTAGAGACATTGAAGTGATAGTAATAACTGACTTGTGGCCTGATCAACAGCCCTGGGTTGCAGTGAGAAGCGGGAGCAACTTTCAGCCACCAGAAGTGGGAAGCTGAGGAGCAGGAACTCAGGAAGCAGAGCTGGAGCAGACAGAAACATGGTAGGGTTTAGGGTAAAACTGTTGTGGGGCTGGGATAAGGAATATGGAGCTGGGATGCGAACTGCGTGGCTGGAGCTGAAATCAGTGTAAGGGCGGGGATAGGGCCTTGCAGAGCTGTTCCTCCAGTAAGGATGGTCAGGTTGGGGCTGGAATGTGGGTTCAAGAGCTAAGCTCAAACCACAGAGAGCTAGAGCTAAAACAGAGATCCTGCCTGGAGAGCCAGAAAGCAGCATGATGTGGCACTGCTGGGAAGATGAGGAGGCAGAAGGATAGCACAAGAGCTGGCAGTCAAATAAAGCTTGTGGGACTGAAGCTGAAGTCACTGGGGCTGGGATGGGGACTGCTGCAAACACTGTTCTGAGGGGATAGTGACTGTACATGTGGGAAGCAAGCATAGAATGGTACACAACGGGGCAGGCTGTAAATACAGTAAAGATTGCTTTGGGGTTGGGATGGGGTTGGAGTGGCATTTCTCGGCCTTAAGGTGAAACCTCAGAGCTGGAACCAAGAACAAAAATCCTTTGTCTCAACCTGGAGCAGCTTCACCTAGCAGAGCGGAGGGAAAAGGAAGTGGATGTGGAGCTGGAAGAAGAGAGCTTGCAGTGAAATAAAGCTCGTGGGCCAAGAGCTGAAATCACTGGGGCAGGGAAGGGATCACTAGGGCTGGAGCTATAATCACTGGGGCTGGGATAGAGACTGATAGTGGTATTGACACGGCTGGGTGAGATAACTGTGGTAGCATTCATATGCTGAAATCACTGTAGGTCAGTAATATTGATGTTGGGGCAGGGTCAAAGGGCTGAGGTCAAGTGCAAAAGGTCAGGGGTCAATGGTTAAATTGGAAAGTCAGGGATTCAAACTTCAAGGGTCACATGTGAATGGTCAGTGTTCAAAGATCAAGAGTAAAGGGTCCCAGGTGCAATGTTATGGGTTAATTTTCCAAGGTTATGTGGTTCAAGGTCAATTATCAGGGAATCAAACTTCAGAGAGCTAAAGTCAAGAGTCAAAGGTCAAAATTCAGAGGTTAAGAGTAAAAGGTCAATGGGAGGTTGCCAGGGATTTGCAGGGAAGAGGAGTATTTATAAACTTTATCCATATTTCCCTGTAATTCTGGGTGTTTGGATTTCATTTGTGCTCGTCAGGATAAGCCATAAACAAGCCCCTGAACTCTGCATCCATGCGTCAAGCACTTCCACAGAAAGGCAAATCAGCAGTGATTCTAGAGGAAAAATTAGAGGTGATGGCTTATGATCCATGGGGAATTACATTGGGAATTGTGAAACTCAAACACATGGACTTGTGGAGGTGGAATTCCATTTTCAGCCTTGGGCACCAGGAGGAGAAGTGTCCTGATCCATAGCAAGGAAAGCCTGGTGCCCCAGTGTGTCAGGTGCAGACAATGTCCTGTCCAGGGAATGAGCGACAAGTCCCTTCTGCCCCTCCCCTCACCCGTAGGATGGCAACAGCACAAACTGAACTGTGAGGTTGATGAGCTCTCAGAGCAGCCCCAGGTGTGAGCAGTTATGGTAAAGAATGGGTGGGTCCTGCCCGGGGCTATTTTAGGGGGAGGGTTTCTATCACTTCGCTTGAGCATGGAGTGTGGAGCAGTTGGAGCAGAGGGATTTTTGGTGAGCTCCTGGGGGGTATTTCATGGAATAATACTGGGAGTGTCTCATAGGATCTGGGAGAACAGCTGGATACACCTGGACATGGAGCATTGTTTAAAGCAGCATCTGAGCCAAGTAAGCCTGTGCGGGTTCGCAGGGATTTGCAAAAGGGATTTTCCCTTTTGATTTCATTTTGCCGTTTGCTCCCCAATTCCCCCCGGAAGAAATGGGTATTATGAGGACAAAAGGGGGGCATAAATTGAGGGAAGAAACTCCTGTTATTATCTATTTTTACACTGGGGGGGAGTCCACCTGTGAAAAATGAAGTTCACTCCTGTAAAATTTTAAAAATGTTTAATAAAGACAATAAGAGACATAAAGTAAAGCAAAGAGATACGGCCGGGTGCCTTGGCGCGCTGCCAAGAGCACACCTGGTATCTCAGGAGTGTCCTTTTTATCCCATCCTTGCTGCGAGAGGTTAATGCATATTCAAGCATGTCCCCTCCCTGGTTCCACCTTCTTGGATCATATTTTTTTTCAATTTTATTTTCTGTTGGTCAGCATAATTTTTGCTGGTCTAGCTGGTCAGCATTATTTCGGAGTTTTTGGTTTCCTTTCTGCTGCAGATGGTCACTTGTTGATAAGAGTCCAGGCCCCTTATACTTCCTCAGAGAGCAGATGGGCTTCATATCTTTCCCCCTTGCCAACGTCCTGGTACCGGCTTTTTGGTAACAGTTTGCTCTCCATTTCCTGCTGCTGATAACAGCCTGTTTTCCACAGCTTGATCCTCCCATTGTCTTGCCTGTTGGAGTTATCTTGCCTTCTCCAGATGAGACATATCCTTACCATTCAGAATTCCTATCTAAGCCTATAACTTGCTAAGAGAGAAAAGAATATAGTGAAAGCATATAATATATTTATCAGAATAATTGTGGAAAGCCAATATTTACAACATGAATTCACAACACACCTATGATTTAAAGGGTGCTGATTGGAGGAAAACCTGCCTTTTCCAGGGTGTTAGGGGTATCAGTGAACAGTGAATCCCCATGTTCCATTTTAAATGGAAGGGGGGAAATATTGTTGCTATTTTATGGGTTTGACTTGAGGGGAACCCCCCACTTTCCATCATCCTGAGGTTTAAATTGAGAAGGAAGCCTTATAGTCACTACTTTTTAAGGGTCTGATTGAGTGTTCCCCTTTTCCTATCATTTGAGAGATTTCAATCAAGGGAAAAACAACTTTTTACTTTTAGGGGATTAAATTGAAGGGGGGGAGCACTCATTTATTTGCTATCGTGTTGGTTTAAAAAGGCACGAACACCCCCCCCCCCCCCCCCCCCCCCGTTGCCTCAGTTTCCGGGGTTCAATTGACAGAAACACCGGCTTTTCCAGCAGGGGTCACATGGAGCCGTGGCGCTGCTTTTGAGAGCGATTCTGACCCCTTACAGCCCTGCACGGCAGCGCTTCTGGCATTCCCTGGGGAATTTGGCGGCTGGGCAGCCCCCGAGGAGTGACAGAGCCGTGCTGAGGCCGGGCGGGCAGGCGGGAGCCGCGGCGCGGAGCTGTGTCTGTCCCGGCTGCTCTGTCCGCTCCGGGCGCGGGGCTCGGGCACCGCTGGGGCCCCTTCGGGCCGGTCCCGGTGCCGCTGGGCGGGCCGGGCTCTCCCGGGGCCGGAGCTGCCCCCGCCCGCCGGAGGAGCCGCTTTCCGGCCGGGAGCGTGGGGCCGCCCCCGGGTGCCGAGTGCCGCCGCTGCCGGGGCTCGCGTGGCTCCCCCGGTCCCCCCGCACCTGGAGCGGCGCCAGCCCGGGAGCGAGTCCCGGCGGGGGCCACTGGGGAACACTTGTGGCTTGTCAGCTTCCGAGTGCGCTGGCAAAAGCCGCTGGGAGGAGGGGAGGGGGAAAAGCCCGACCTGCCGGGCTTTTTGTCTCGGGGCTTTGTCGATATTGCTCTTTAGCCGAGCTGTGCCTTTAAATAACGATGTGGTGCCTTCTAGAAACTGTGTCCAATACCTTTTGTACCCTTGCAGGAGGGCTTCGAGCTCAGGTTTTTCCATTGCCGAGTTAACTGCAGGTCCGAGCTGGCAGCGTCCCGTGCATCTGGGGTGCGTGAATCTGTTTGTGATGTTCATTTCCCCTGGATGCAGAGCTGGGCTTTTCGGGCAGACTGTATTTCTCAAGCCTCGGGGTTTATTTAAGCCTTGCACGCGATTTTCTGGAGACGCGGGCCGAGTGAGAACTTTGTCTTGGTGCTGTACTGGGGAATGGAATGCAGGGGGTCCCCGCAATATCCCCGTGGAAGCTGGAATGTCCGAGGGAATGGATGTGACAATTCTCGGGGCTGAACCTGGCTCCCAGCGCTCTGCAGCGTAGGATGCGAGAGAGCAGGGCCGGGGGACAGCAGGGTAGGGACAGCGAGGGGCTTCGTGCTCTGGGTTTGGTGTTGATGTTTCCAGAGCCAGAGCAGGTTGATTTGGTTCAGGTGCACTGGAACAGGATCCAAACCTTGGAAAGGTCTGAGATCAATTGGGAGGAAATGTTTTAAAATGAATGTGTTTCTTGATAGAAATCAGGTTTCAGTTAGTTTTTTAATAGATTTTAAAGGAAATTTTTTTTTGAGGAAAAGTGAAAAAAATGTTTATTTTAATAAGTAGGGCGTAGGAAGAAGAATGAATAACATTAGATAGTTTATTTGTTGTGGAGTAGAGATCAGGAGGTTTAGAAGGTTTTGTGTTTTTTTCACGTGTGTTTGGGATGTGGCGTGGGTCTTTTTGAGCCGTGGGGTGTTTTGGTGGTAGCTTGGGTTTTGGGATTGGAGTAAAGTTGAACAGTTTTAGAAGAAGTTACTATGGTTTTGGCAATTATTTTGTATTCACTAATCAATGATGTCAGGAAAATTAATCCACAAACACCAGAGGTTTATGTCCAAAAAGGAGACAGAGGAGTCCTTTTACTTTATTTGAATAAAGGGAGAGGCCATGGGGCATTCCCCTGGGGTTTCTCAAATTTTCGGAGGGCCGGCTGCTTGTCCCTTCTCCCTTTCCCCATAGGCTGAGGTACTTGAGAGGTACAGGCTTCCCGGAATGCCTGACACCTGAGGTACCTTTCCCCCCACCACGCATAATCCCTTCTTAATTCTTAGCTTTTGTGGAATTCATGATACTCTTTCAGTGCCTCTTTGATCTTTTAGTGGAATCCATCCCATTGTTTCTGTTGTCTCTCACTGATAGCTGCATCTTATCAGCAGACCCACAGCTTGTTTGTAAAGACAAACCCGTCATTCCTCTCTATGAGAAGTTATTTTCAAAAAAGTACAAAATGGATTTTTTGTTGTCTCGGTTAAACAATAGAGCTGAGAGAGAATTTGGGGTAGACTGCATTAGTATTGTATACAGATTGTACGTTAAAAGTTTTTTTTTTCTTTGTTAGTTTTGAAGTTACAGAATTTGCTTAAGCATAAAGCAGATGGTGGGGATATAATATAATGTAATTTTAGGACATCTTGATTTTTATTGTATATCTTTGGCTTAATGGTCAAATTATTTTTTACTTTTAGATATACTTTTATAGAGATACAGGTAAATATAAATAGTGGTAGTAATATCGAGTAAGCAGAGTTATTTATGTGGTTTTTATTCAATATTAGTTTTTGTGGTGGCACATAGTGTGTTGTTTCATTTTTTTGTGTTCACTACGTGAAATTTGGTTTTTGAATAAAGATGATTTTTATGAATGGGTTGGTTTGTATTTTAGGTAGAACCAATTAAAATAGATTTTGATATGTATTATTTGGTTTTGTTTATTGTATGTACGGGTTCAGATTGGGTAGGGTTTGTTTGGTTAGCTGAGTTTTGGGTGTTAATTAGGTGGCTTTTGTTAGATGCAGTTTTTAATTTTTGGCAGTTTTTTGAGTGGTTTTAAGGTGATTTTTAGTAATTGATTGTATCTTTTTTTTGGTTTGTAGTTGGTGTATAATAATGTATATGTTCTATTTATTTAATGTTGTGTTTTTTAGTTTAGGTGTTGATGATAAGTTTGGATTCCTTTCTGTTGTGGTGTTTCTTATTAGCTTCATTTCTGGGGACACAGGCATTTATATGGTGGCTTTTTATAGGTATATTTTTGGGGGTGGTGTTTTTTAACTTGTTGTAGTTTAGGTTGGTTTTTTGTTTTTAATTAGTTATTAAAATTTTTTATAGAGTCTTGGTAATTATTCAGGTATTACTATAAATGTAGAGCTTTG
>NC_141703.1:172500-282633 GCF_971803275.1 Cyanistes caeruleus | reverse complement strand
CATAAATAAGAAATAAAAACAAATTATCCATATCTAGACAAGCTGGTTAATATTCAATATGAAAAATATACGGATAGATGGTAATGTATTTTAATATCTGTTGTGCATTATATCTCTGTGTGTATAAATAAAGAAAATCAATATTATAGAAATAGATATTATAAATCTTTCAATCAAGGGAATTACTGGTTTTTATTTGCTTACAGGCATGGCATTTAAATGAATAATATAGAAATGAAAATATACACATCTATAATAAAGAAATAAATATAGGGAGATAGAGAGATAGATAGATAGATAGATAGAGCCATAAAAGAAGAAATGAATACCAGTAATCCAAATCTGGACAAGTTAATTAATGATCAGTATGAAAACTATATAGATAGATGGTAATGTGATTTAATATCTGTTATGCATTATATCTGTGTGTATAAAGATAGAAGGTCAATATTATAGGAAAATATATTAATTTTTTTATACAAGGGGCTTTTCTCTTTTTATTTAATTAAAGGCATGGCATTTAAATGAATAATATAGAAATGAAAATATACACATCTATAAGAAAGAAATATATGTAGTGAGATAGATAGATAGATAGATAGATAGATAGATAGATAGATAGATAGATAGAGCCGTAAAAGAAGAAATAAATACCAGTAATCCAAATCTGGACAAGTAAATTAATGATCAGTATGAAAACTATAGGGATAGATGGTGATGTACTTTAATATCTGTTATGCATTGTGTCTGTGTGTACAAGTATAAAAGATCAATATTATAGAAATAGATATTAAAAACATTTAAAACAAGGGTTTAATTGTTTTTTATTTGGTTAGAGGCTTAGAGGCAGGGCTTTTAAATGATTAATATAGAAATGAAAATATACACTTCTATAATAAAGAAACGTATATAGGGTGATAGAGAGATATATAGATAGGGAGATACATAGATAGATAGATAGATAGATAGATAGATAGATAGATAGATAGATAGATAGATAGATAGATAAAGCCATAAAAGAAGAAATAAATACCAGTAATCCAAATCTGGACAAGTAAATTAATGATCAGTATGAAAACTATAGGGATAGATGGTGATGTACTTTAATATCTGTTATGCATTGTGTCTGTGTGTACAAATATAAAAGATCAATATTATAGAAATAGATATTAAAAACATTTAAAACAAGGGTTTAATTGTTTTTTATTTGGTTAGAGGCTTAGAGGCAGGGCTTTTAAACGAGTAATATAGAAATGAAAATATACACATCTATAATAAAGAAATAAATAAAGGGAGATATATCTATGTATAAATTGAAATAAAAACCAAAAAAAAACCCAAGTTATCTAAAACTAGACAAGTAGATTAATATTCAATTTGAAAAATATATGGATCGACGTTCATATATTTTTATATTGATTATGCATTTTATCTATGTGTATAAATATAGCTCAATATGATAGAAATAAATATTAATTACATTTAAGTGAAGGTGTATTTTGTTTTTTATTTGGTTAGAGGCAGGGCTTGCTAAGTTTCGATGGGGGGTGGGTTTTGGGACGTACCTCGGAGAAGAATTTTTGGAAGGGGGTTGCACACGTGGTTTCTTGCCTCGCTTCTCTGCACGTGCAGGGGCGCCCCCCCGCCCGCCCCGGGCTGAGCTGTGCGGCAGTGCTGCCGCCTTGTGGGCAAAGAGCGGTACTGCAGCTGTGCGCCGAGCCGGGCGGGGCGGGGCCGAGCGGGGGCCGAGGAGGTTCGAGCCGAGCCGAAGCGGGCGATGCCGAACCGAGCCGAAGCGGGACGGAAAGAGCCGAGCCGAAACGGGCCGGAAAGAGCCGAACCGAGCCGAGCCGCGACGGCCCCCCCCCCCCTCCGGAGCCGGCCGGGAGGACCCCGGCAGAGGCGTTGACTCCAATGCCTGCCGCCGCAGGCGCGGCCGCCGCCCAGCTACGGAGCCGCTGAGCCCCGCCGCCATCGTCCTCGCCCCGGGAAAGGCGGCGGACAATCGGGCGGAGTGCTCGGAGTCGGTCAGCGTCGGCAGGTTTTTCGTTCAGGCAAGTAAGTTAGACAGACGCGCTGAGAGCAGCGGGGGCCTAAATTGTGCCACAACAAAGATGGCCGCTCTGCCGGAAGTGGCTTCAGCCACAACAAAGATGGCGGCGAGGAAGGGCGGAAGTGACGTCACGCCACGCACAACATGGCTGCCCGGTCGTGCCCGGCTTGACCTCCCAAGGATGGCGGCCAAAAAGGCGGGAAAATGGAAGGACCCCGGGCGGTGGGTGCGTGCGATTGACTGCCTGACAAACACTCCGGCGCCGACGCCGCTCCGGCGCAATTTTCCGCGGCTTTTCCGGCCGTGCGGACACGGGCTGTGCGCTCGGCGGCGCCGGGGCCGGGCGCCAGCAGGTCGGGCGCCGACAGGCAGCGGTGAAGACGCCTCACTCTGCCGGGGTCCTTACCGCGGCCGCGTTCTGGGGCTTCTGGCACTCGCGACGACCCGTACCTCGCCGCGGCTCCTTTCACTGGGCGCCCCTATTTACTTAAATGCTTGACATTTAAATCAATAACATAGAAATGGAAATATACACATCTACAATAAAGAAATGAATATAGGGAGATAGATAGATAGATAGATAGATAGATAGATAGATAGATAGATAGATAGATAGATAGATAGATAGATAGATAGATAGATAGATAGATAGATAGATAGATAGGTAGATAGATAGGTAGATAGATAGGTAGATAGAAAGATAGAGCCATAAAAGAAGAAATGAATTCCAGTAATCCAAATCTGGACAAGTAAATTAATGATCAGTATGAAAACTATAGGGATAGATGGTGATGTACTTTAATATCTGTTATGCATTGTGTCTGTGTGTACAAATATAAAAGATCAATATTATAGAAATAGATATTAAAAACATGTAAAACAAGGGTTTAATTGTTTTTTATTTGGTTAGTGGCTTAGAGGCAGGGCTTTTAAATGATTAATATAGAAATGAAAATATACACATCTATAATAAAGAAATGTATATAGGGTGATAGATAGGGAGATATATAGATAGGGAGATATAGAGATAGGGAGATAGATAGGGGGATAAATAGATAGATAGATAGATAGATAGATAGATAGATAGATAGATAGATAGATAGATAGATAGATAGATAGATAGAGCCATAAAAGAAGAAATGAATACCAGTAATCCAAATCTGGACAAGTAAATTAATTATCAGTATGAAAACTATATAGATAGATGGTAATGTACTTTAATATCTGTTATGCATTATATCTGTGTGTATAAATATAGAAGATCAATATTATAGGAAAATATATTAATTTTTTTATACAAGGGGCTTTTCTTTTTTTATTTAATTAAAGGCATGGCATTTAAATGAATAATATAGAAATGAAAATATACACATCTATAAGAAAGAAATGTATGTAGTGATATAGATAGATAGATAGATAGATAGATAGATAGAGCCATAAAAGAAGAAATAAATACCAGTAATCCCAGTAATCCAAATCTGGACAAGTAAATTAATGATCAGTATGAAAACTATAGGGATAGATGGTGATGTACTTTAATATCTGTTATGCATTGTGTCTGTGTGTACAAATATAAAAGATCAATATTATAGAAATAGATATTAAAAACATTTAAAACAAGGGTTTAATTGTTTTTTATTTGGTTAGAGGCTTAGAGGCAGGGCTTTTAAATGATTAATATAGGAATGAAAATATACACATCTATAATGAAGAAACGTATATAGGGTGATAGATAGGGAGATATATAGATAGGGAGATACATAGATAGATAGATAGATAGATAGATAGATAGATAGATAGAGTGATAGAGAGATAGAGAGATATAGCCATAAATAAGAAATAAACACAAATTATCTATATCTAGACAAGCTGGTTAATATTCAATATGAAAAATATACGGATAGATGGTAATGTATTTTAATATCTGTTGTGCATTATATCTCTGTGTGTATAAATAAAGAAAATCAATATTATAGAAATAGATATTATAAATCTTTCAATCAAGGGAATTACTGGTTTTTATTTGGTTACAGGCATGGCATTTAAATGAATAATATAGAAATGAAAATATACACATCTATAATAAAATAAATATAGGGAGATATATAGATAGATAGATAGATAGATAGATAGATAGATAGATAGATAGATAGATAGATAGAGCCATAAAAGAAGAAATGAATACCAGTAATCCAAATCTGGACAAGTTAATTAATGATCAGTATGAAAACTATATAGATAGATGGTAATGTGCTTTAATATCTGTTATGCATTATATCTGTGTGTATAAATATAGAAGGTCAATATTATAGGAAAATATATTAATTTTTTTATACAAGGGGCTTTTCTTTTTTTATTTAATTAAAGGCATGGCATTTAAATGAATAATATAGAAATGAAAATATACACATCTATAAGAAAGAAATATATGTAGTGAGATAGATAGATAGATAGATAGATAGATAGATAGATAGATAGAGCCATAAAAGAAGAAATGAATTCCAGTAATCCAAATCTGGACAAGTAAATTAATGATCAGTATGAAAACTATATTGATAGATGGTGATCTACTTTAATATCTGTTATGCATTGTGTCTGTGTGTACAAATATAGAAGATTAATATTATAGAAGTAGATATTAAAAACATGTAAAACAAGGGTTTAATTGTTTTTTATTTGGTTAGAGGCTTAGAGGCAGGGCTTTTAAATGATTAATATAGAAATGAAAATATACACATCTATAATAAAGAAATGTATATAGGGTGATAGATAGGGAGATATATAGATAGGGAGATATATAGATAGGGAGATAGATAGGGGGATAAATAGATAGATAGATAGATAGATAGATAGATAGATAGATAGATAGATAGATAGATAGATAGATAGATAGATAGAGCCATAAAAGAAGAAATGAATACCAGTAATCCAAATCTGGACAAGTAAATTAATTCTCAGTATGAAAACTATATAGATAGATGGTAATGTGCTTTAATATCTGTTATGCATTATATCTGTGTGTATAAATATAAAAGATCAATATTATAGGAAAATATATTAATTTTTTTATACAAGGGGCTTTTCTATTTTTATTTAATTAAAGGCATGGCATTTAAATGAATAATATAGAAATGAAAATATACACATCTATACGAAAGAAATATATGTAGTGAGATAGATAGATAGATAGATAGATAGATAGATAGATAGATAGATAGAGCCATAAAAGAAGAAATGAATTCCAGTAATCCAAATCTGGACAAGTAAATTAATGATCAGTATGAAAACTATAGGGATAGATGGTGATCTAATTTAATATCTGTTATGCATTGTGTCTGTGTGTACAAATATAAAAAATCAATATTATAGAAATAGATATTAAAAACATGTAAAACAAGGGTTTAATTTTTTTTTATTTGGTTAGAGGCTTAGAGGCAGGGCTTTTAAATGATTAATATAGAAATGAAAATATACACATCTATAATAAAGAAACGTATATAGGGTGATAGAGAGATATATTGATAGGGAGATACATAGATAGATAGATAGATAGATAGATAGATAGATAGATAGATAGATAGATAGATAGACAGAGAGATAGAGTGATAGAGAGATAGAGAGATATAGCCATAAATAAGAAATAAACACAAATTATCCATATCTAGACAAGCTGGTTAATATTCAATATGAAAAATATACGGATAGATGGTAATGTATTTTAATATCTGTTGTGCATTATATCTCTGTGTGTATAAATAAAGAAAATCAATATTATAGAAATAGATATTATAAATCTTTCAATCAAGGGAATTACTGGTTTTTATTTGGTTACAGGCATGGCATTTAAATGAATAATATAGAAATGAAAATATACACATCTATAATAAAGAAATAAATATAGGGAGATATATAGATAGATAGATAGATAGATAGATAGAGCCATAAAAGAAGAAATGAATACCAGTAATCCAAATCTGGACAAGTAAATTAATGATCTGTATGAAAACTATAGGGATAGATGGTGATGTACTTTAATATCTGTTATGCATTGTGTCTGTGTGTACAAATATAAAAGATCAATATTATAGAAATAGATATTAAAAACATGTAAAACAAGGGTTTAATTGTTTTTTATTTGGTTAGAGGCTTAGAGGCAGGGCTTTTAAATGATTAATATAGAAATGAAAATATACACATCTATAATAAAGAAATGTATATAGGGTGATAGATAGGGAGATATATAGATAGGGAGATATAGAGATAGGGAGATAGATAGGGGGATAAATAGATAGATAGATAGATAGATAGATAGATAGATAGATAGATAGATAGATAGATAGATAGATAGATAGATAGATAGAGCCATAAAAGAAGAAATAAATACCAGTAATCCAAATCTGGACAAGTTAATTAATTATCAGTATGAAAACTATATAGATAGATGGTAATGTACTTTAATATCTGTTATGCATTATATCTGTGTGTATAAATATAGAAGATCAATATTATAGGAAAATATATTAATTTTTTTATACAAGGGGCTTTTCTTTTTTTATTTAATTAAAGGCATGGCATTTAAATGAATAATATAGAAATGAAAATATACACATCTATAAGAAAGAAATGTATGTAGTGATATAGATAGATAGATAGATAGATAGATAGATAGAGCCATAAAAGAAGAAATAAATACCAGTAATCCCAGTAATCCAAATCTGGACAAGTAAATTAATGATCAGTATGAAAACTATAGGGATAGATGGTGATGTACTTTAATATCTGTTATGCATTGTGTCTGTGTGTACAAATATAAAAGATCAATATTATAGAAATAGATATTAAAAACATTTAAAACAAGGGTTTAATTGTTTTTTATTTGGTTAGAGGCTTAGAGGCAGGGCTTTTAAATGATTAATATAGGAATGAAAATATACACATCTATAATGAAGAAACGTATATAGGGTGATAGATAGGGAGATATATAGATAGGGAGATACATAGATAGATAGATAGATAGATAGATAGATAGATAGATAGATAGATAGAGTGATAGAGAGATAGAGAGATATAGCCATAAATAAGAAATAAACACAAATTATCTATATCTAGACAAGCTGGTTAATATTCAATATGAAAAATATACGGATAGATGGTAATGTATTTTAATATCTGTTGTGCATTATATCTCTGTGTGTATAAATAAAGAAAATCAATATTATAGAAATAGATATTATAAATCTTTCAATCAAGGGAATTACTGGTTTTTATTTGGTTACAGGCATGGCATTTAAATGAATAATATAGAAATGAAAATATACACATCTATAATAAAATAAATATAGGGAGATATATAGATAGATAGATAGATAGATAGATAGATAGATAGATAGATAGATAGATAGATAGAGCCATAAAAGAAGAAATGAATACCAGTAATCCAAATCTGGACAAGTTAATTAATGATCAGTATGAAAACTATATAGATAGATGGTAATGTGCTTTAATATCTGTTATGCATTATATCTGTGTGTATAAATATAGAAGGTCAATATTATAGGAAAATATATTAATTTTTTTATACAAGGGGCTTTTCTTTTTTTATTTAATTAAAGGCATGGCATTTAAATGAATAATATAGAAATGAAAATATACACATCTATAAGAAAGAAATATATGTAGTGAGATAGATAGATAGATAGATAGATAGATAGATAGAGCCATAAAAGAAGAAATGAATTCCAGTAATCCAAATCTGGACAAGTAAATTAATGATCAGTATGAAAACTATATTGATAGATGGTGATCTACTTTAATATCTGTTATGCATTGTGTCTGTGTGTACAAATATAGAAGATTAATATTATAGAAGTAGATATTAAAAACATGTAAAACAAGGGTTTAATTGTTTTTTATTTGGTTAGAGGCTTAGAGGCAGGGCTTTTAAATGATTAATATAGAAATGAAAATATACACATCTATAATAAAGAAATGTATATAGGGTGATAGATAGGGAGATATATAGATAGGGAGATATATAGATAGGGAGATAGATAGGGGGATAAATAGATAGATAGATAGATAGATAGATAGATAGATAGATAGATAGATAGATAGATAGATAGATAGATAGATAGAGCCATAAAAGAAGAAATGAATACCAGTAATCCAAATCTGGACAAGTAAATTAATTCTCAGTATGAAAACTATATAGATAGATGGTAATGTGCTTTAATATCTGTTATGCATTATATCTGTGTGTATAAATATAAAAGATCAATATTATAGGAAAATATATTAATTTTTTTATACAAGGGGCTTTTCTATTTTTATTTAATTAAAGGCATGGCATTTAAATGAATAATATAGAAATGAAAATATACACATCTATACGAAAGAAATATATGTAGTGAGATAGATAGATAGATAGATAGATAGATAGATAGATAGAGCCATAAAAGAAGAAATGAATTCCAGTAATCCAAATCTGGACAAGTAAATTAATGATCAGTATGAAAACTATAGGGATAGATGGTGATCTAATTTAATATCTGTTATGCATTGTGTCTGTGTGTACAAATATAAAAAATCAATATTATAGAAATAGATATTAAAAACATGTAAAACAAGGGTTTAATTTTTTTTTATTTGGTTAGAGGCTTAGAGGCAGGGCTTTTAAATGATTAATATAGAAATGACAATATACACATCTATAATAAAGAAACGTATATAGGGTGATAGAGAGATATATTGATAGGGAGATACATAGATAGATAGATAGATAGATAGATAGATAGATAGATAGATAGATAGATAGATAGACAGAGAGATAGAGTGATAGAGAGATAGAGAGATATAGCCATAAATAAGAAATAAACACAAATTATCCATATCTAGACAAGCTGGTTAATATTCAATATGAAAAATATACGGATAGATGGTAATGTATTTTAATATCTGTTGTGCATTATATCTCTGTGTGTATAAATAAAGAAAATCAATATTATAGAAATAGATATTATAAATCTTTCAATCAAGGGAATTACTGGTTTTTATTTGGTTACAGGCATGGCATTTAAATGAATAATATAGAAATGAAAATATACACATCTATAATAAAGAAATAAATATAGGGAGATATATAGATAGATAGATAGATAGATAGAGCCATAAAAGAAGAAATGAATACCAGTAATCCAAATCTGGACAAGTAAATTAATGATCTGTATGAAAACTATAGGGATAGATGGTGATGTACTTTAATATCTGTTATGCATTGTGTCTGTGTGTACAAATATAAAAGATCAATATTATAGAAATAGATATTAAAAACATGTAAAACAAGGGTTTAATTGTTTTTTATTTGGTTAGAGGCTTAGAGGCAGGGCTTTTAAATGATTAATATAGAAATGAAAATATACACATCTATAATAAAGAAATGTATATAGGGTGATAGATAGGGAGATATATAGATAGGGAGATATAGAGATAGGGAGATAGATAGGGGGATAAATAGATAGATAGATAGATAGATAGATAGATAGATAGATAGATAGATAGATAGATAGATAGAGCCATAAAAGAAGAAATAAATACCAGTAATCCAAATCTGGACAAGTTAATTAATTATCAGTATGAAAACTATATAGATAGATGGTAATGTACTTTAATATCTGTTATGCATTATATCTGTGTGTATAAATATAGAAGGTCAATATTATAGGAAAATATATTAATTTTTTTATACAAGGGGCTTTTCTTTTTTTATTTAATTAAAGGCATGGCATTTAAATGAATAATATAGAAATGAAAATATACACATCTATAAGAAAGAAATGTATGTAGTGATATAGATAGATAGATAGATAGATAGATAGATAGAGCCATAAAAGAAGAAATAAATACCAGTAATCCCAGTAATCCAAATCTGGACAAGTAAATTAATGATCAGTATGAAAACTATAGGGATAGATGGTGATGTACTTTAATATCTGTTATGCATTGTGTCTGTGTGTACAAATATAAAAGATCAATATTATAGAAATAGATATTAAAAACATTTAAAACAAGGGTTTAATTGTTTTTTTATTTGGTTAGAGGCTTAGAGGCAGGGCTTTTAAATGATTAATATAGGAATGAAAATATACACATCTATAATGAAGAAACGTATATAGGGTGATAGATAGGGAGATATATAGATAGGGAGATACATAGATAGATAGATAGATAGATAGATAGATAGATAGATAGATAGATAGAGTGATAGAGAGATAGAGAGATATAGCCATAAATAAGAAATAAACACAAATTATCTATATCTAGACAAGCTGGTTAATATTCAATATGAAAAATATACGGATAGATGGTAATGTATTTTAATATCTGTTGTGCATTATATCTCTGTGTGTATAAATAAAGAAAATCAATATTATAGAAATAGATATTATAAATCTTTCAATCAAGGGAATTACTGGTTTTTATTTGGTTACAGGCATGGCATTTAAATGAATAATATAGAAATGAAAATATACACATCTATAATAAAATAAATATAGGGAGATATATAGATAGATAGATAGATAGATAGATAGATAGATAGATAGATAGATAGATAGATAGAGCCATAAAAGAAGAAATGAATACCAGTAATCCAAATCTGGACAAGTTAATTAATGATCAGTATGAAAACTATATAGATAGATGGTAATGTGCTTTAATATCTGTTATGCATTATATCTGTGTGTATAAATATAGAAGGTCAATATTATAGGAAAATATATTAATTTTTTTATACAAGGGGCTTTTCTTTTTTTATTTAATTAAAGGCATGGCATTTAAATGAATAATATAGAAATGAAAATATACACATCTATAAGAAAGAAATATATGTAGTGAGATAGATAGATAGATAGATAGATAGATAGATAGAGCCATAAAAGAAGAAATGAATTCCAGTAATCCAAATCTGGACAAGTAAATTAATGATCAGTATGAAAACTATATTGATAGATGGTGATCTACTTTAATATCTGTTATGCATTGTGTCTGTGTGTACAAATATAGAAGATTAATATTATAGAAGTAGATATTAAAAACATGTAAAACAAGGGTTTAATTGTTTTTTATTTGGTTAGAGGCTTAGAGGCAGGGCTTTTAAATGATTAATATAGAAATGAAAATATACACATCTATAATAAAGAAATGTATATAGGGTGATAGATAGGGAGATATATAGATAGGGAGATATATAGATAGGGAGATAGATAGGGGGATAAATAGATAGATAGATAGATAGATAGATAGATAGATAGATAGATAGATAGATAGATAGAGCCATAAAAGAAGAAATGAATACCAGTAATCCAAATCTGGACAAGTAAATTAATTCTCAGTATGAAAACTATATAGATAGATGGTAATGTGCTTTAATATCTGTTATGCATTATATCTGTGTGTATAAATATAAAAGATCAATATTATAGGAAAATATATTAATTTTTTTATACAAGGGGCTTTTCTATTTTTATTTAATTAAAGGCATGGCATTTAAATGAATAATATAGAAATGAAAATATACACATCTATACGAAAGAAATATATGTAGTGAGATAGATAGATAGATAGATAGATAGATAGATAGATAGATAGAGCCATAAAAGAAGAAATGAATTCCAGTAATCCAAATCTGGACAAGTAAATTAATGATCAGTATGAAAACTATAGGGATAGATGGTGATCTAATTTAATATCTGTTATGCATTGTGTCTGTGTGTACAAATATAAAAAATCAATATTATAGAAATAGATATTAAAAACATGTAAAACAAGGGTTTAATTTTTTTTTATTTGGTTAGAGGCTTAGAGGCAGGGCTTTTAAATGATTAATATAGAAATGAAAATATACACATCTATAATAAAGAAACGTATATAGGGTGATAGAGAGATATATTGATAGGGAGATACATAGATAGATAGATAGATAGATAGATAGATAGATAGATAGATAGATAGATAGATAGACAGAGAGATAGAGTGATAGAGAGATAGAGAGATATAGCCATAAATAAGAAATAAACACAAATTATCCATATCTAGACAAGCTGGTTAATATTCAATATGAAAAATATACGGATAGATGGTAATGTATTTTAATATCTGTTGTGCATTATATCTCTGTGTGTATAAATAAAGAAAATCAATATTATAGAAATAGATATTATAAATCTTTCAATCAAGGGAATTACTGGTTTTTATTTGGTTACAGGCATGGCATTTAAATGAATAATATAGAAATGAAAATATACACATCTATAATAAAGAAATAAATATAGGGAGATATATAGATAGATAGATAGATAGATAGAGCCATAAAAGAAGAAATGAATACCAGTAATCCAAATCTGGACAAGTAAATTAATGATCTGTATGAAAACTATAGGGATAGATGGTGATGTACTTTAATATCTGTTATGCATTGTGTCTGTGTGTACAAATATAAAAGATCAATATTATAGAAATAGATATTAAAAACATGTAAAACAAGGGTTTAATTGTTTTTTATTTGGTTAGAGGCTTAGAGGCAGGGCTTTTAAATGATTAATATAGAAATGAAAATATACACATCTATAATAAAGAAATGTATATAGGGTGATAGATAGGGAGATATATAGATAGGGAGATATAGAGATAGGGAGATAGATAGGGGGATAAATAGATAGATAGATAGATAGATAGATAGATAGATAGATAGATAGATAGATAGATAGATAGATAGATAGATAGATAGATAGAGCCATAAAAGAAGAAATAAATACCAGTAATCCAAATCTGGACAAGTTAATTAATTATCAGTATGAAAACTATATAGATAGATGGTAATGTACTTTAATATCTGTTATGCATTATATCTGTGTGTATAAATATAGAAGATCAATATTATAGGAAAATATATTAATTTTTTTATACAAGGGGCTTTTCTTTTTTTATTTAATTAAAGGCATGGCATTTAAATGAATAATATAGAAATGAAAATATACACATCTATAAGAAAGAAATGTATGTAGTGATATAGATAGATAGATAGATAGATAGATAGATAGAGCCATAAAAGAAGAAATAAATACCAGTAATCCCAGTAATCCAAATCTGGACAAGTAAATTAATGATCAGTATGAAAACTATAGGGATAGATGGTGATGTACTTTAATATCTGTTATGCATTGTGTCTGTGTGTACAAATATAAAAGATCAATATTATAGAAATAGATATTAAAAACATTTAAAACAAGGGTTTAATTGTTTTTTATTTGGTTAGAGGCTTAGAGGCAGGGCTTTTAAATGATTAATATAGGAATGAAAATATACACATCTATAATGAAGAAACGTATATAGGGTGATAGATAGGGAGATATATAGATAGGGAGATACATAGATAGATAGATAGATAGATAGATAGATAGATAGATAGAGTGATAGAGAGATAGAGAGATATAGCCATAAATAAGAAATAAACACAAATTATCTATATCTAGACAAGCTGGTTAATATTCAATATGAAAAATATACGGATAGATGGTAATGTATTTTAATATCTGTTGTGCATTATATCTCTGTGTGTATAAATAAAGAAAATCAATATTATAGAAATAGATATTATAAATCTTTCAATCAAGGGAATTACTGGTTTTTATTTGGTTACAGGCATGGCATTTAAATGAATAATATAGAAATGAAAATATACACATCTATAATAAAATAAATATAGGGAGATATATAGATAGATAGATAGATGGATAGATAGATAGATAGATAGATAGATAGATAGATAGAGCCATAAAAGAAGAAATGAATACCAGTAATCCAAATCTGGACAAGTTAATTAATGATCAGTATGAAAACTATATAGATAGATGGTAATGTGCTTTAATATCTGTTATGCATTATATCTGTGTGTATAAATATAGAAGGTCAATATTATAGGAAAATATATTAATTTTTTTATACAAGGGGCTTTTCTTTTTTTATTTAATTAAAGGCATGGCATTTAAATGAATAATATAGAAATGAAAATATACACATCTATAAGAAAGAAATATATGTAGTGAGATAGATAGATAGATAGATAGATAGATAGATAGAGCCATAAAAGAAGAAATGAATTCCAGTAATCCAAATCTGGACAAGTAAATTAATGATCAGTATGAAAACTATATTGATAGATGGTGATCTACTTTAATATCTGTTATGCATTGTGTCTGTGTGTACAAATATAGAAGATTAATATTATAGAAGTAGATATTAAAAACATGTAAAACAAGGGTTTAATTGTTTTTTATTTGGTTAGAGGCTTAGAGGCAGGGCTTTTAAATGATTAATATAGAAATGAAAATATACACATCTATAATAAAGAAATGTATATAGGGTGATAGATAGGGAGATATATAGATAGGGAGATATATAGATAGGGAGATAGATAGGGGGATAAATAGATAGATAGATAGATAGATAGATAGATAGATAGATAGATAGATAGATAGATAGATAGATAGAGCCATAAAAGAAGAAATGAATACCAGTAATCCAAATCTGGACAAGTAAATTAATTCTCAGTATGAAAACTATATAGATAGATGGTAATGTGCTTTAATATCTGTTATGCATTATATCTGTGTGTATAAATATAAAAGATCAATATTATAGGAAAATATATTAATTTTTTTATACAAGGGGCTTTTCTATTTTTATTTAATTAAAGGCATGGCATTTAAATGAATAATATAGAAATGAAAATATACACATCTATACGAAAGAAATATATGTAGTGAGATAGATAGATAGATAGATAGATAGATAGATAGAGCCATAAAAGAAGAAATGAATTCCAGTAATCCAAATCTGGACAAGTAAATTAATGATCAGTATGAAAACTATAGGGATAGATGGTGATCTAATTTAATATCTGTTATGCATTGTGTCTGTGTGTACAAATATAAAAAATCAATATTATAGAAATAGATATTAAAAACATGTAAAACAAGGGTTTAATTTTTTTTTATTTGGTTAGAGGCTTAGAGGCAGGGCTTTTAAATGATTAATATAGAAATGACAATATACACATCTATAATAAAGAAACGTATATAGGGTGATAGAGAGATATATTGATAGGGAGATACATAGATAGATAGATAGATAGATAGATAGATAGATAGATAGATAGATAGATAGACAGAGAGATAGAGAGATAGAGAGATAGAGAGATATAGCCATAAATAAGAAATAAACACAAATTATCCATATCTAGACAAGCTGGTTAATATTCAATATGAAAAATATACGGATAGATGGTAATGTATTTTAATATCTGTTGTGCATTATATCTCTGTGTGTATAAATAAAGAAAATCAATATTATAGAAATAGATATTATAAATCTTTCAATCAAGGGAATTACTGGTTTTTATTTGCTTACAGGCATGGCATTTAAATGAATAATATAGAAATGAAAATATACACATCTATAATAAAGAAATAAATATAGGGAGATAGAGAGATAGATAGATAGATAGATAGAGCCATAAAAGAAGAAATGAATACCAGTAATCCAAATCTGGACAAGTTAATTAATGATCAGTATGAAAACTATATAGATAGATGGTAATGTGCTTTAATATCTGTTATGCATTATATCTGTGTGTATAAAGATAGAAGGTCAATATTATAGGAAAATATATTAATTTTTTTATACAAGGGGCTTTTCTCTTTTTATTTAATTAAAGGCATGGCATTTAAATGAATAATATAGAAATGAAAATATACACATCTATAAGAAAGAAATATATGTAGTGAGATAGATAGATAGATAGATAGATAGATAGAGCCATAAAAGAAGAAATAAATACCAGTAATCCAAATCTGGACAAGTAAATTAATGATCAGTATGAAAACTATAGGGATAGATGGTGATGTACTTTAATATCTGTTATGCATTGTGTCTGTGTGTACAAGTATAAAAGATCAATATTATAGAAATAGATATTGAAAACATTTTAGACAAGGGTTTAATTGTTTTTTATTTGGTTAGAGGCTTAGAGGCAGGGCTTTTAAACGATTAATATAGAAATGAAAATATACACATCTATAATAAAGAAATAAATAATGGGAGATATATCTATGTATAAATTGAAATAAAAACCAAAAAAAAACCCAAGTTATCTAAAACTAGACAAGTAGATTAATATTCAATTTGAAAAATATATGGATAGACGTTCATATATTTTTATATTGATTATGCATTTTATCTATGTGTATAAATATAGCTCAATATGATAGAAATAAATATTAATTACATTTAAGTGAAGGTGTATTTTGTTTTTTATTTGGTTAGAGGCAGGGCTTGCTAAGTTTCGATGGGGGGTGGGTTTTGGGACGTACCTCGGAGAAGAATTTTTGGAAGGGGGTTGCACACGTGGTTTCTTGCCTCGCTTCTCTGCACGTGCAGGGGCGCCCCCCCGCCCGCCCCGGGCTGAGCTGTGCGGCAGTGCTGCCGCCTTGTGGACACAGAGCGGTACTGCAGCTGTGATATATAGAATAATATAGAAATGAAAATATACACATCTATAAGAAAGAAATGTATATAGGGAGATAGATAGATAGATAGATAGATAGATAGATAGATAGATAGATAGATAGATAGATAGATAGATAGATAGATAGATAGATAGATAGATAGATAGATAGAGAGAGAGACAGACAGACAGACAGATAGATGGATAGATGGATAGATGGAGCCATAAAAGAAGAAATGAATTCCAGTAATCCAAATCTGGACAAGTTAATTAATGATCAGTATGAAAACTATAGGGATAGATGGTGATGTACTTTAATATCTGTTATGCATTGTGTCTGTGTGTACAAATATAAAAGATCAATATTATAGAAGTAGATATTAAAAACATTTAAAACAAGGGTTTAATTGTTTTTTATTTGGTTAGAGGCTTAGAGGCAGGGCTTTTAAATGATTAATATAGAAATGAAAATATACACATCTATAATAAAGAAACGTATAGAGGGTGATAGAGAGATATATTGATAGGGAGATACATAGATAGATAGATAGATAGATAGATAGATAGATAGATAGATAGATAGATAGACAGAGAGATAGAGTGATAGAGAGATAGAGAGATATAGCCATAAATAAGAAATAAACACAAATTATCCATATCTAGACAAGCTGGTTAATATTCAATATGAAAAATATACGGATAGATGGTAATGTATTTTAATATCTGTTGTGCATTATATCTCTGTGTGTATAAATAAAGAAAATCAATATTATAGAAATAGATATTATAAATCTTTCAATCAAGGGAATTACTGTTTTTTATTTGGTTACAGGCATGGCATTTAAATGAATAATATAGAAATGAAAATATACACATCTATAATAAAGAAATAAATATAGGGAGATATACAGATAGATAGATAGATAGATAGAGCCATAAAAGAAGAAATGAATACCAGTAATCCAAATCTGGACAAGTAAATTAATGATCTGTATGAAAACTATAGGGATAGATGGTGATGTACTTTAATATCTGTTATGCATTGTGTCTGTGTGTACAAATATAAAAGATCAATATTATAGAAATAGATATTAAAAACATGTAAAACAAGGGTTTAATTGTTTTTTATTTGGTTAGAGGCTTAGAGGCAGGGCTTTTAAATGATTAATATAGAAATGAAAATATACACATCTATAATAAAGAAATGTATATAGGGTGATAGATAGGGAGATATATAGATAGGGAGATATAGAGATAGGGAGATAGATAGGGGGATAAATAGATAGATAGATAGATAGATAGACAGATAGATAGATAGATAGATAGAGAGATAGACAGAGAGATAGAGAGATAGAGAGATAGAGAGATATAGCCATCAATAAGAAATAAACACAAATTATCTATATCTAGACAAGCTGGTTAATATTCAATATGAAAAATATACAGATAGATGGTAATGTATTTTAATATCTGTTGTGCATTATATCTCTGTGTGTATAAATAAAGAAAATCAATATTATAGAAATAGATATTATAAATCTTTCAATCAAGGGAATTACTGGTTTTTATTTGCTTACAGGCATGGCATTTTAATGAATAATATAGAAATGAAAATATAAACATCTATAATAAAGAAATAAATATAGGGAGATAGAGAGATAGAGAGATAGATAGATAGATAGATAGATAGATAGATAGATAGATAGATAGATAGAGCCATAAAAGAAGAAATGAATTCCAGTAATCCAAATCTGGACAAGTAAATTAATGATCAGTATGAAAACTATAGGGATAGATGGTGATGTACTTTAATATCTGTTATGCATTGTGTCTGTGTGTACAAATATAAAAGATCAATATTATAGAAATAGATATTAAAAACATGTAAAACAAGGGTTTAATTGTTTTTTATTTGGTTAGAGGCTTACAGGCAGGGCTTTTAAATGATTAATATAGAAATGAAAATATACACATCTATAATAAAGAAATGTATATAGGGTGATAGATAGGGAGATACATAGATAGGGAGATATATAGATAGGGAGATAGATAGGGGGATAAATAGATAGATAGATAGATAGATAGATAGATAGATAGATAGATAGATAGATAGATAGAGCCATAAAAGAAGAAATGAATTCCAGTAATCCAAATCTGGACAAGTAAATTAATTATCAGTATGAAAACTATATAGATAGATGGTAATGTACTTTAATATCTGTTATGCATTATATCTGTGTGTATAAATATAGAAGATCAATATTATAGGAAAATATATTAATTTTTTTATACAAGGGGCTTTTCTTTTTTTATTTAATTAAAGGCAAGGCATTTAAATGAATAATATAGAAATGAAAATATACACATCTATAAGAAAGAAATGTATGTAGTGATATAGATAGATAGATAGATAGATAGATAGATAGAGCCATAAAAGAAGAAATAAATACCAGTAATCCAAATCTGGACAAGTAAATTAATGATCAGTATGAAAACTATAGGGATAGATGGTGATGTACTTTAATATCTGTTATGCATTGTGTCTGTGTGTACAAATATAAAAGATCAATATTATAGAAATAGATATTAAAAACATTTAAAACAAGGGTTTAATTGTTTTTTATTTGGTTAGAGGCTTAGAGGCAGGGCTTTTAAACGAGTAATATAGAAATGAAAATATACACATCTATAATAAAGAAATAAATAAAGGGAGATATATCTATGTATAAATTGAAATAAAAACCAAAAAAAACCCCAAGTTATCTAAAACTAGACAAGTAGATTAATATTCAATTTGAAAAATATATGGATCGACGTTCATATATTTTTATATTGATTATGCATTTTATCTATGTGTATAAATATAGCTCAATATGATAGAAATAAATATTAATTACATTTAAGTGAAGGTGTATTTTGTTTTTTATTTGGTTAGAGGCAGGGCTTGCTAAGTTTCGATGGGGGGTGGGTTTTGGGACGTACCTCGGAGAAGAATTTTTGGAAGGGGGTTGCACACGTGGTTTCTTGCCTCGCTTCTCTGCACGTGCAGGGGCGCCCCCCCGCCCGCCCCGGGCTGAGCTCTGCGGCAGTGCTGCCGCCTTGTGGGCAAAGAGCGGTACTGCAGCTGTGCGCCGAGCCGGGCGGGGCGGGGCCGAGCGGGGGCCGAGGAGGTTCGAGCCGAGCCGAAGCGGGCGATGCCGAACCGAGCCGAAGCGGGACGGAAAGAGCCGAGCCGAAACGGGCCGGAAAGAGCCGAACCGAGCCGAGCCGCGACGGCCCCCCCCCCCCTCCGGAGCCGGCCGGGAGGACCCCGGCAGAGGCGTTGACTCCAATGCCTGCCGCCGCAGGCGCGGCCGCCGCCCAGCTACGGAGCCGCTGAGCCCCGCCGCCATCGTCCTCGCCCCGGGAAAGGCGGCGGACAATCGGGCGGAGTGCTCGGAGTCGGTCAGCGTCGGCAGGTTTTTCGTTCAGGCAAGTAAGTTAGACAGACGCGCTGAGAGCAGCGGGGGCCTAAATTGTGCCACAACAAAGATGGCCGCTCTGCCGGAAGTGGCTTCAGCCACAACAAAGATGGCGGCGAGGAAGGGCGGAAGTGACGTCACGCCACGCACAACATGGCTGCCCGGTCGTGCCCGGCTTGACCTCCCAAGGATGGCGGCCAAAAAGGCGGGAAAATGGAAGGACCCCGGGCGGTGGGTGCGTGCGATTGACTGCCTGACAAACACTCCGGCGCCGACGCCGCTCCGGCGCAATTTTCCGCGGCTTTTCCGGCCGTGCGGACACGGGCTGTGCGCTCGGCGGCGCCGGGGCCGGGCGCCAGCAGGTCGGGCGCCGACAGGCAGCGGTGAAGACGCCTCACTCTGCCGGGGTCCTTACCGCGGCCGCGTTCTGGGGCTTCTGGCACTCGCGACGACCCGTACCTCGCCGCGGCTCCTTTCACTGGGCGCCCCTATTTACTTAAATGCTTGACATTTAAATCAATAACATAGAAATGGAAATATACACATCTACAATAAAGAAATGAATATAGGGAGATAGATAGATAGATAGATAGATAGATAGATAGATAGATAGATAGATAGATAGATAGATAGATAGATAGATAGATAGATAGATAGATAGATAGATAGATAGATAGATAGGTAGATAGGTAGATAGAAAGATAGAGCCATAAAAGAAGAAATGAATTCCAGTAATCCAAATCTGGACAAGTAAATTAATGATCAGTATGAAAACTATAGGGATAGATGGTGATGTACTTTAATATCTGTTATGCATTGTGTCTGTGTGTACAAATATAAAAGATCAATATTATAGAAATAGATATTAAAAACATGTAAAACAAGGGTTTAATTGTTTTTTATTTGGTTAGTGGCTTAGAGGCAGGGCTTTTAAATGATTAATATAGAAATGAAAATATACACATCTATAATAAAGAAATGTATATAGGGTGATAGATAGGGAGATATATAGATAGGGAGATATAGAGATAGGGAGATAGATAGGGGGATAAATAGATAGATAGATAGATAGATAGATAGATAGATAGATAGATAGATAGATAGATAGATAGATAGATAGATAGATAGAGCCATAAAAGAAGAAATGAATACCAGTAATCCAAATCTGGACAAGTCAATTAATTATCAGTATGAAAACTATATAGATAGATGGTAATGTACTTTAATATCTGTTATGCATTATATCTGTGTGTATAAATATAGAAGATCAATATTATAGGAAAATATATTAATTTTTTTATACAAGGGGCTTTTCTTTTTTTATTTAATTAAAGGCATGGCATTTAAATGAATAATATAGAAATGAAAATATACACATCTATAAGAAAGAAATGTATGTAGTGATATAGATAGATAGGTAGATAGATAGATAGATAGATAGAGCCATAAAAGAAGAAATAAATACCAGTAATCCCAGTAATCCAAATCTGGACAAGTAAATTAATGATCAGTATGAAAACTATAGGGATAGATGGTGATGTACTTTAATATCTGTTATGCATTGTGTCTGTGTGTACAAATATAAAAGATCAATATTATAGAAGTAGATATTAAAAACATTTAAAACAAGGGTTTAATTGTTTTTTATTTGGTTAGAGGCTTAGAGGCAGGGCTTTTAAATGATTAATATAGAAATGAAAATATACACATCTATAATAAAGAAACGTATAGAGGGTGATAGAGAGATATATTGATAGGGAGATACATAGATAGATAGATAGATAGATAGATAGATAGATAGACAGAGAGATAGAGTGATAGAGAGATAGAGAGATATAGCCATAAATAAGAAATAAACACAAATTATCCATATCTAGACAAGCTGGTTAATATTCAATATGAAAAATATACGGATAGATGGTAATGTATTTTAATATCTGTTGTGCATTATATCTCTGTGTGTATAAATAAAGAAAATCAATATTATAGAAATAGATATTATAAATCTTTCAATCAAGGGAATTACTGTTTTTTATTTGGTTACAGGCATGGCATTTAAATGAATAATATAGAAATGAAAATATACACATCTATAATAAAGAAATAAATATAGGGAGATATACAGATAGATAGATAGATAGATAGAGCCATAAAAGAAGAAATGAATACCAGTAATCCAAATCTGGACAAGTAAATTAATGATCTGTATGAAAACTATAGGGATAGATGGTGATGTACTTTAATATCTGTTATGCATTGTGTCTGTGTGTACAAATATAAAAGATCAATATTATAGAAATAGATATTAAAAACATGTAAAACAAGGGTTTAATTGTTTTTTATTTGGTTAGAGGCTTAGAGGCAGGGCTTTTAAATGATTAATATAGAAATGAAAATATACACATCTATAATAAAGAAATGTATATAGGGTGATAGATAGGGAGATATATAGATAGGGAGATATAGAGATAGGGAGATAGATAGGGGGATAAATAGATAGATAGATAGATAGATAGATAGATAGATAGATAGATAGATAGAGAGATAGACAGAGAGATAGAGAGATAGAGAGATAGAGAGATATAGCCATAAATAAGAAATAAACACAAATTATCTATATCTAGACAAGCTGGTTAATATTCAATATGAAAAATATACAGATAGATGGTAATGTATTTTAATATCTGTTGTGCATTATATCTCTGTGTGTATAAATAAAGAAAATCAATATTATAGAAATAGATATTATAAATCTTTCAATCAAGGGAATTACTGGTTTTTATTTGCTTACAGGCATGGCATTTAAATGAATAATATAGAAATGAAAATATAAACATCTATAATAAAGAAATAAATATAGGGAGATAGAGAGATAGAGAGATAGATAGATAGATAGATAGATAGATAGATAGATAGATAGATAGATAGATAGATAGAGCCATAAAAGAAGAAATGAATTCCAGTAATCCAAATCTGGACAAGTAAATTAATGATCAGTATGAAAACTATATTGATAGATGGTGATCTACTTTAATATCTGTTATGCATTGTGTCTGTGTGTACAAATATAGAAGATTAATATTATAGAAATTGATATTAAAAACATGTAAAACAAGGGTTTAATTGTTTTTTATTTGGTTAGAGGCTTAGAGGCAGGGCTTTTAAATGATTAATATAGAAATGAAAATATACACATCTATAATAAAGAAATGTATATAGGGTGATAGATAGGGAGATATATAGATAGGGAGATATATAGATAGGGAGATAGATAGGGGGATAAATAGATAGATAGATAGATAGATAGATAGATAGATAGATAGATAGATAGATAGATAGATAGATAGAGCCATAAAAGAAGAAATGAATTCCAGTAATCCAAATCTGGACAAGTAAATTAATGATCAGTATGAAAACTATAGGGATAGATGGTGATCTACTTTAATATCTGTTATGCATTGTGTCTGTGTGTACAAATATAAAAGATCAATATTATAGAAATAGATATTAAAAACATGTAAAACAAGGGTTTAATTGTTTTTTATTTGGTTAGAGGCTTAGAGGCAGGGCTTTTAAATGATTCATATAGAAATGAAAATATACACATCTATAATAAAGAAATGTATATAGGGTGATAGATAGGGAGATACATAGATAGGGAGATATATAGATAGGGAGATAGATAGGGGGATAAATAGATAGATAGATAGATAGATAGATAGATAGATAGATAGATAGATAGATAGATAGATAGATAGATAGATAGATAGATAGAGCCATAAAAGAAGAAATGAATTCCAGTAATCCAAATCTGGACAAGTAAATTAATTATCAGTATGAAAACTATATAGATAGATGGTAATGTACTTTAATATCTGTTATGCATTATATCTGTGTGTATAAATATAGAAGATCAATATTATAGGAAAATATATTAATTTTTTTATACAAGGGGCTTTTCTTTTTTTATTTAATTAAAGGCAAGGCATTTAAATGAATAATATAGAAATGAAAATATACACATCTATAAGAAAGAAATGTATGTAGTGATATAGATAGATAGATAGATAGATAGATAGATAGATAGATAGAGAGACAGACAGACAGACAGACAGATAGATGGATAGATAGATAGATGGATAGATAGATAGATGGAGCCATAAAAGAAGAAATGAATTCCAGTAATCCAAATCTGGACAAGTAAATTAATGATCAGTATGAAAACTATATTGATAGATGGTGATCTACTTTAATATCTGTTATGCATTGTGTCTGTGTGTACAAATATAGAAGATTAATATTATAGAAGTAGATATTAAAAACATGTAAAACAAGGGTTTAATTGTTTTTTATTTGGTTAGAGGCTTAGAGGCAGGGCTTTTAAATGATTAATATAGAAATGACAATATACACATCTATAATAAAGAAATGTATATAGGGTGATAGATAGGGAGATATATAGATAGGGAGATATAGAGATAGGGAGATAGATAGGGGGATAAATAGATAGATAGATAGATAGATAGATAGATAGATAGATAGATAGATAGATAGATAGATAGATAGATAGATAGATAGAGCCATAAAAGAAGAAATGAATTCCAGTAATCCAAATCTGGACAAGTAAATTAATGATCAGTATGAAAACTATAGGGATAGATGGTGATCTAATTTAATATCTGTTATGCATTGTGTCTGTGTGTACAAATATAAAAAATCAATATTATAGAAATAGATATTAAAAACATGTAAAACAAGGGTTTAATTTTTTTTTATTTGGTTAGAGGCTTAGAGGCAGGGCTTTTAAATGATTAATATAGAAATGACAATATACACATCTATAATAAAGAAACGTATATAGGGTGATAGAGAGATATATTGATAGGGAGATACATAGATAGATAGATAGATAGATAGATAGATAGATAGATAGATAGACAGAGAGATAGAGAGATAGAGAGATAGAGAGATATAGCCATAAATAAGAAATAAACACAAATTATCCATATCTAGACAAGCTGGTTAATATTCAATATGAAAAATATACGGATAGATGGTAATGTATTTTAATATCTGTTGTGCATTATATCTCTGTGTGTATAAATAAAGAAAATCAATATTATAGAAATAGATATAAATCTTTCAATCAAGGGAATTACTGGTTTTTATTTGCTTACAGGCATGGCATTTAAATGAATAATATAGAAATGAAAATATACACATCTATAATAAAGAAATAAATATAGGGAGATAGAGAGATAGATAGATAGATAGATAGAGCCATAAAAGAAGAAATGAATACCAGTAATCCAAATCTGGACAAGTTAATTAATGATCAGTATGAAAACTATATAGATAGATGGTAATGTGCTTTAATATCTGTTATGCATTATATCTGTGTGTATAAATATAGAAGGTCAATATTATAGGAAAATATATTAATTTTTTTATACAAGGGGCTTTTCTTTTTTTATTTAATTAAAGGCATGGCATTTAAATGAATAATATAGAAATGAAAATATACACATCTATAAGAAAGAAATATATGTAGTGAGATAGATAGATAGATAGATAGATAGATAGATAGATAGATAGAGCCATAAAAGAAGAAATGAATACCAGTAATCCATATCTGGACAAGTAAATTAATTATCAGTATGAAAACTATATAGATAGATGGTAATGTACTTTAATATCTGTTATGCATTATATCTGTGTGTATAAATATAGAAGATCAATATTATAGAAAAATATATTAATTTTTTTATACAAGGGGCTTTTCTTTTTTTATTTAATTAAAGGCAAGGCATTTAAATGAATAATATAGAAATGAAAATATACACATCTATAAGAAAGAAATGTATGTAGTGATATAGATAGATAGATAGATAGATAGATAGATAGAGCCATAAAAGAAGAAATAAATACCAGTAATCCCAGTAATCCAAATGTGGACAAGTTAATTAATGATCAGTATGAAAACTATAGGGATAGATGGTGATCTACTTTAATATCTGTTATGCATTGTGTCTGTGTGTACAAATATAAAAAATCAATATTATAGAAATAGATATTAAAAACATGTAAAACAAGGGTTTAATTTTTTTTTATTTGGTTAGAGGCTTAGAGGCAGGGCTTTTAAATGATTAATATAGAAATGAAAATATACACATCTATAATAAAGAAATGTATATAGGGTGATAGATAGGGAGATATATAGATAGGGAGATATAGAGATAGGGAGATAGATAGGGGGATAAATAGATAGATAGATAGATAGATAGATAGATAGATAGATAGATAGATAGATAGATAGATAGACAGAGAGATAGAGAGATAGAGAGATAGAGAGATATAGCCATAAATAAGAAATAAACACAAATTATCTATATCTAGACAAGCTGGTTAATATTCAATATGAAAAATATACAGATAGATGGTAATGTATTTTAATATCTGTTGTGCATTATATCTCTGTGTGTATAAATAAAGAAAATCAATATTATAGAAATAGATATTATAAATCTTTCAATCAAGGGAATTACTGGTTTTTATTTGCTTACAGGCATGGCATTTAAATGAATAATATAGAAATGAAAATATAAACATCTATAATAAAGAAATAAATATAGGGAGATAGAGAGATAGAGAGATAGATAGATAGATAGATAGATAGATAGATAGATAGATAGATAGAGCCATAAAAGAAGAAATGAATTCCAGTAATCCAAATCTGGACAAGTAAATTAATGATCAGTATGAAAACTATATTGATAGATGGTGATCTACTTTAATATCTGTTATGCATTGTGTCTGTGTGTACAAATATAGAAGATTAATATTATAGAAATTGATATTAAAAACATGTAAAACAAGGGTTTAATTGTTTTTTATTTGGTTAGAGGCTTAGAGGCAGGGCTTTTAAATGATTAATATAGAAATGAAAATATACACATCTATAATAAAGAAATGTATATAGGGTGATAGATAGGGAGATATATAGATAGGGAGATATATAGATAGGGAGATAGATAGGGGGATAAATAGATAGATAGATAGATAGATAGATAGATAGATAGATAGATAGATAGATAGATAGATAGATAGATAGATAGATAGATAGATAGAGCCATAAAAGAAGAAATGAATTCCAGTAATCCAAATCTGGACAAGTAAATTAATGATCAGTATGAAAACTATAGGGATAGATGGTGATGTACTTTAATATCTGTTATGCATTGTGTCTGTGTGTACAAATATAAAAGATCAATATTATAGAAATAGATATTAAAAACATTTAAAACAAGGGTTTAATTGTTTTTTATTTGGTTAGAGGCTTAGAGGCAGGGCTTTTAAACGAGTAATATAGAAATGAAAATATACACATCTATAATAAAGAAATAAATAAAGGGAGATATATCTATGTATAAATTGAAATAAAAACCAAAAAAAACCCAAGTTATCTAAAACTAGACAAGTAGATTAATATTCAATTTGAAAAATATATGGATCGACGTTCATATATTTTTATATTGATTATGCATTTTATCTATGTGTATAAATATAGCTCAATATGATAGAAATAAATATTAATTACATTTAAGTGAAGGTGTATTTTGTTTTTTATTTGGTTAGAGGCAGGGCTTGCTAAGTTTCGATGGGGGGTGGGTTTTGGGACGTACCTCGGAGAAGAATTTTTGGAAGGGGGTTGCACACGTGGTTTCTTGCCTCGCTTCTCTGCACGTGCAGGGGCGCCCCCCCGCCCGCCCCGGGCTGAGCTCTGCGGCAGTGCTGCCGCCTTGTGGGCAAAGAGCGGTACTGCAGCTGTGCGCCGAGCCGGGCGGGGCGGGGCCGAGCGGGGGCCGAGGAGGTTCGAGCCGAGCCGAAGCGGGCGATGCCGAACCGAGCCGAAGCGGGACGGAAAGAGCCGAGCCGAAACGGGCCGGAAAGAGCCGAACCGAGCCGAGCCGCGACGGCCCCCCCCCCCCTCCGGAGCCGGCCGGGAGGACCCCGGCAGAGGCGTTGACTCCAATGCCTGCCGCCGCAGGCGCGGCCGCCGCCCAGCTACGGAGCCGCTGAGCCCCGCCGCCATCGTCCTCGCCCCGGGAAAGGCGGCGGACAATCGGGCGGAGTGCTCGGAGTCGGTCAGCGTCGGCAGGTTTTTCGTTCAGGCAAGTAAGTTAGACAGACGCGCTGAGAGCAGCGGGGGCCTAAATTGTGCCACAACAAAGATGGCCGCTCTGCCGGAAGTGGCTTCAGCCACAACAAAGATGGCGGCGAGGAAGGGCGGAAGTGACGCCACGCCACGCACAACATGGCTGCCCGGTCGTGCCCGGCTTGACCTCCCAAGGATGGCGGCCAAAAAGGCGGGAAAATGGAAGGACCCCGGGCGGTGGGTGCGTGCGATTGACTGCCTGACAAACACTCCGGCGCCGACGCCGCTCCGGCGCAATTTTCCGCGGCTTTTCCGGCCGTGCGGACACGGGCTGTGCGCTCGGCGGCGCCGGGGCCGGGCGCCAGCAGGTCGGGCGCCGACAGGCAGCGGTGAAGACGCCTCACTCTGCCGGGGTCCTTACCGCGGCCGCGTTCTGGGGCTTCTGGCACTCGCGACGACCCGTACCTCGCCGCGGCTCCTTTCACTGGGCGCCCCTATTTACTTAAATGCTTGACATTTAAATCAATAACATAGAAATGGAAATATACACATCTACAATAAAGAAATGAATATAGGGAGATAGATAGATAGATAGATAGATAGATAGATAGATAGATAGATAGAGTGATAGAGAGATAGAGAGATATAGCCATAAATAAGAAATAAACACAAATTATCCATATCTAGACAAGCTGGTTAATATTCAATATGAAAAATATACGGATAGATGGTAATGTATTTTAATATCTGTTGTGCATTATATCTCTGTGTGTATAAATAAAGAAAATCAATATTATAGAAATAGATATTATAAATCTTTCAATCAAGGGAATTACTGTTTTTTATTTGGTTACAGGCATGGCATTTAAATGAATAGTATAGAAATGAAAATATACACATCTATAATAAAGAAATAAATATAGGGAGATATATAGATAGATAGATAGATAGATAGAGCCATAAAAGAAGAAATGAATACCAGTAATCCAAATCTGGACAAGTAAATTAATGATCTGTATGAAAACTATAGGGATAGATGGTGATGTACTTTAATATCTGTTATGCATTGTGTCTGTGTGTACAAATATAAAAGATCAATATTATAGAAATAGATATTAAAAACATGTAAAACAAGGGTTTAATTGTTTTTTATTTGGTTAGTGGCTTAGAGGCAGGGCTTTTAAATGATTAATATAGAAATGAAAATATACACATCTATAATAAAGAAATGTATATAGGGTGATAGATAGGGAGATATATAGATAGGGAGATATATAGATAGGGAGATAGATAGGGGGATAAATAGATAGATAGATAGATAGATAGATAGATAGATAGATAGATAGATAGATAGATAGATAGATAGATAGATAGATAGATAGAGCCATAAAAGAAGAAATGAATTCCAGTAATCCAAATCTGGACAAGTAAATTAATTATCAGTATGAAAACTATATAGATAGATGGTAATGTACTTTAATATCTGTTATGCATTATATCTGTGTGTATAAATATAGAAGATCAATATTATAGGAAAATATATTAATTTTTTTATACAAGGGGCTTTTCTTTTTTTATTTAATTAAAGGCATGGCATTTAAATGAATAATATAGAAATGAAAATATACACATCTATAAGAAAGAAATGTATGTAGTGATATAGATAGATAGATAGATAGATAGATAGATAGAGCCATAAAAGAAGAAATAAATACCAGTAATCCCAGTAATCCAAATCTGGACAAGTAAATTAATGATCAGTATGAAAACTATAGGGATAGATGGTGATGTACTTTAATATCTGTTATGCATTGTGTCTGTGTGTACAAATATAAAAGATCAATATTATAGAAATAGATATTAAAAACATTTAAAACAAGGGTTTAATTGTTTTTTATTTGGTTAGAGGCTTAGAGGCAGGGCTTTTAAATGATTAATATAGGAATGAAAATATACACATCTATAATAAAGAAACGTATATAGGGTGATAGATAGGGAGATATATAGATAGGGAGATACATAGATAGATAGATAGATAGATAGATAGATAGATAGATAGAGTGATAGAGAGATAGAGAGATATAGCCATAAATAAGAAATAAACACAAATTATCTATATCTAGACAAGCTGGTTAATATTCAATATGAAAAATATACGGATAGATGGTAATGTATTTTAATATCTGTTGTGCATTATATCTCTGTGTGTATAAATAAAGAAAATCAATATTATAGAAATAGATATTATAAATCTTTCAATCAAGGGAATTACTGGTTTTTATTTGGTTACAGGCATGGCATTTAAATGAATAATATAGAAATGAAAATATACACGTCTATAATAAAATAAATATAGGGAGATATATAGATAGATAGATAGATAGATAGATAGATAGATAGATAGATAGATAGATAGATAGATAGAGCCATAAAAGAAGAAATGAATACCAGTAATCCAAATCTGGACAAGTTAATTAATGATCAGTATGAAAACTATATAGATAGATGGTAATGTGCTTTAATATCTGTTATGCATTATATCTGTGTGTATAAATATAGAAGGTCAATATTATAGGAAAATATATTAATTTTTTTATACAAGGGGCTTTTCTTTTTTTATTTAATTAAAGGCATGGCATTTAAATGAATAATATAGAAATGAAAATATACACATCTATAAGAAAGAAATATATGTAGTGAGATAGATAGATAGATAGATAGATAGATAGAGCCATAAAAGAAGAAATAAATACCAGTAATCCAAATCTGGACAAGTAAATTAATGATCAGTATGAAAACTATAGGGATAGATGGTGATGTACTTTAATATCTGTTATGCATTGTGTCTGT
Source organism: Cyanistes caeruleus (assembly GCF_971803275.1). Taxonomy (NCBI): domain Eukaryota; kingdom Metazoa; phylum Chordata; class Aves; order Passeriformes; family Paridae; genus Cyanistes; species Cyanistes caeruleus. The sequence continues at coordinate 251,554 of NC_141703.1, read as the reverse complement.
GTGTACAAGTATAAAAGATCAATATTATAGAAATAGATATTGAAAACATTTAAAACAAGGGTTTAATTGTTTTTTATTTGGTTAGAGGCTTAGAGGCAGGGCTTTTAAACGAGTAATATAGAAATGAAAATATACACATCTATAATAAAGAAATAAATAAAGGGAGATATATCTATGTATAAATTGAAATAAAAACCAAAAAAAACCCCAAGTTATCTAAAACTAGACAAGTAGATTAATATTCAATTTGAAAAATATATGGATCGACGTTCATATATTTTTATATTGATTATGCATTTTATCTATGTGTATAAATATAGCTCAATATGATAGAAATAAATATTAATTACATTTAAGTGAAGGTGTATTTTGTTTTTTATTTGGTTAGAGGCAGGGCTTGCTAAGTTTCGATGGGGGGTGGGTTTTGGGACGTACCTCGGAGAAGAATTTTTGGAAGGGGGTTGCACACGTGGTTTCTTGCCTCGCTTCTCTGCACGTGCAGGGGCGCCCCCCCGCCCGCCCCGGGCTGAGCTCTGCGGCAGTGCTGCCGCCTTGTGGGCAAAGAGCGGTACTGCAGCTGTGCGCCGAGCCGGGCGGGGCGGGGCCGAGCGGGGGCCGAGGAGGTTCGAGCCGAGCCGAAGCGGGCGATGCCGAACCGAGCCGAAGCGGGACGGAAAGAGCCGAGCCGAAACGGGCCGGAAAGAGCCGAACCGAGCCGAGCCGCGACGGCCCCCCCCCCCCTCCGGAGCCGGCCGGGAGGACCCCGGCAGAGGCGTTGACTCCAATGCCTGCCGCCGCAGGCGCGGCCGCCGCCCAGCTACGGAGCCGCTGAGCCCCGCCGCCATCGTCCTCGCCCCGGGAAAGGCGGCGGACAATCGGGCGGAGTGCTCGGAGTCGGTCAGCGTCGGCAGGTTTTTCGTTCAGGCAAGTAAGTTAGACAGACGCGCTGAGAGCAGCGGGGGCCTAAATTGTGCCACAACAAAGATGGCCGCTCTGCCGGAAGTGGCTTCAGCCACAACAAAGATGGCGGCGAGGAAGGGCGGAAGTGACGTCACGCCACGCACAACATGGCTGCCCGGTCGTGCCCGGCTTGACCTCCCAAGGATGGCGGCCAAAAAGGCGGGAAAATGGAAGGACCCCGGGCGGTGGGTGCGTGCGATTGACTGCCTGACAAACACTCCGGCGCCGACGCCGCTCCGGCGCAATTTTCCGCGGCTTTTCCGGCCGTGCGGACACGGGCTGTGCGCTCGGCGGCGCCGGGGCCGGGCGCCAGCAGGTCGGGCGCCGACAGGCAGCGGTGAAGACGCCTCACTCTGCCGGGGTCCTTACCGCGGCCGCGTTCTGGGGCTTCTGGCACTCGCGACGACCCGTACCTCGCCGCGGCTCCTTTCACTGGGCGCCCCTATTTACTTAAATGCTTGACATTTAAATCAATAACATAGAAATGGAAATATACACATCTACAATAAAGAAATGAATATAGGGAGATAGATAGATAGATAGATAGATAGATAGATAGATAGAGTGATAGAGAGATAGAGAGATATAGCCATAAATAAGAAATAAACACAAATTATCCATATCTAGACAAGCTGGTTAATATTCAATATGAAAAATATACGGATAGATGGTAATGTATTTTAATATCTGTTGTGCATTATATCTCTGTGTGTATAAATAAAGAAAATCAATATTATAGAAATAGATATTATAAATCTTTCAATCAAGGGAATTACTGTTTTTTATTTGGTTACAGGCATGGCATTTAAATGAATAGTATAGAAATGAAAATATACACATCTATAATAAAGAAATAAATATAGGGAGATATATAGATAGATAGATAGATAGATAGAGCCATAAAAGAAGAAATGAATACCAGTAATCCAAATCTGGACAAGTAAATTAATGATCTGTATGAAAACTATAGGGATAGATGGTGATGTACTTTAATATCTGTTATGCATTGTGTCTGTGTGTACAAATATAAAAGATCAATATTATAGAAATAGATATTAAAAACATGTAAAACAAGGGTTTAATTGTTTTTTATTTGGTTAGTGGCTTAGAGGCAGGGCTTTTAAATGATTAATATAGAAATGAAAATATACACATCTATAATAAAGAAATGTATATAGGGTGATAGATAGGGAGATATATAGATAGGGAGATATATAGATAGGGAGATAGATAGGGGGATAAATAGATAGATAGATAGATAGATAGATAGATAGATAGATAGATAGATAGATAGATAGATAGATAGATAGATAGATAGATAGAGCCATAAAAGAAGAAATGAATTCCAGTAATCCAAATCTGGACAAGTAAATTAATTATCAGTATGAAAACTATATAGATAGATGGTAATGTACTTTAATATCTGTTATGCATTATATCTGTGTGTATAAATATAGAAGATCAATATTATAGGAAAATATATTAATTTTTTTATACAAGGGGCTTTTCTTTTTTTATTTAATTAAAGGCATGGCATTTAAATGAATAATATAGAAATGAAAATATACACATCTATAAGAAAGAAATGTATGTAGTGATATAGATAGATAGATAGATAGATAGATAGAGCCATAAAAGAAGAAATAAATACCAGTAATCCCAGTAATCCAAATCTGGACAAGTAAATTAATGATCAGTATGAAAACTATAGGGATAGATGGTGATGTACTTTAATATCTGTTATGCATTGTGTCTGTGTGTACAAATATAAAAGATCAATATTATAGAAATAGATATTAAAAACATTTAAAACAAGGGTTTAATTGTTTTTTATTTGGTTAGAGGCTTAGAGGCAGGGCTTTTAAATGATTAATATAGGAATGAAAATATACACATCTATAATAAAGAAACGTATATAGGGTGATAGATAGGGAGATATATAGATAGGGAGATACATAGATAGATAGATAGATAGATAGATAGATAGATAGATAGAGTGATAGAGAGATAGAGAGATATAGCCATAAATAAGAAATAAACACAAATTATCTATATCTAGACAAGCTGGTTAATATTCAATATGAAAAATATACGGATAGATGGTAATGTATTTTAATATCTGTTGTGCATTATATCTCTGTGTGTATAAATAAAGAAAATCAATATTATAGAAATAGATATTATAAATCTTTCAATCAAGGGAATTACTGGTTTTTATTTGGTTACAGGCATGGCATTTAAATGAATAATATAGAAATGAAAATATACACGTCTATAATAAAATAAATATAGGGAGATATATAGATAGATAGATAGATAGATAGATAGATAGATAGATAGATAGAGCCATAAAAGAAGAAATGAATACCAGTAATCCAAATCTGGACAAGTTAATTAATGATCAGTATGAAAACTATATAGATAGATGGTAATGTGCTTTAATATCTGTTATGCATTATATCTGTGTGTATAAATATAGAAGGTCAATATTATAGGAAAATATATTAATTTTTTTATACAAGGGGCTTTTCTTTTTTTATTTAATTAAAGGCATGGCATTTAAATGAATAATATAGAAATGAAAATATACACATCTATAAGAAAGAAATATATGTAGTGAGATAGATAGATAGATAGATAGATAGATAGAGCCATAAAAGAAGAAATAAATACCAGTAATCCAAATCTGGACAAGTAAATTAATGATCAGTATGAAAACTATAGGGATAGATGGTGATGTACTTTAATATCTGTTATGCATTGTGTCTGTGTGTACAAGTATAAAAGATCAATATTATAGAAATAGATATTGAAAACATTTAAAACAAGGGTTTAATTGTTTTTTATTTGGTTAGAGGCTTAGAGGCAGGGCTTTTAAACGAGTAATATAGAAATGAAAATATACACATCTATAATAAAGAAATAAATAAAGGGAGATATATCTATGTATAAATTGAAATAAAAACCAAAAAAAACCCCAAGTTATCTAAAACTAGACAAGTAGATTAATATTCAATTTGAAAAATATATGGATCGACGTTCATATATTTTTATATTGATTATGCATTTTATCTATGTGTATAAATATAGCTCAATATGATAGAAATAAATATTAATTACATTTAAGTGAAGGTGTATTTTGTTTTTTATTTGGTTAGAGGCAGGGCTTGCTAAGTTTCGATGGGGGGTGGGTTTTGGGACGTACCTCGGAGAAGAATTTTTGGAAGGGGGTTGCACACGTGGTTTCTTGCCTCGCTTCTCTGCACGTGCAGGGGCGCCCCCCCGCCCGCCCCGGGCTGAGCTCTGCGGCAGTGCTGCCGCCTTGTGGGCAAAGAGCGGTACTGCAGCTGTGCGCCGAGCCGGGCGGGGCGGGGCCGAGCGGGGGCCGAGGAGGTTCGAGCCGAGCCGAAGCGGGCGATGCCGAACCGAGCCGAAGCGGGACGGAAAGAGCCGAGCCGAAACGGGCCGGAAAGAGCCAAACCGAGCCGAGCCGCGACGGCCCCCCCCCCCCTCCGGAGCCGGCCGGGAGGACCCCGGCAGAGGCGTTGACTCCAATGCCTGCCGCCGCAGGCGCGGCCGCCGCCCAGCTACGGAGCCGCTGAGCCCCGCCGCCATCGTCCTCGCCCCGGGAAAGGCGGCGGACAATCGGGCGGAGTGCTCGGAGTCGGTCAGCGTCGGCAGGTTTTTCGTTCAGGCAAGTAAGTTAGACAGACGCGCTGAGAGCAGCGGGGGCCTAAATTGTGCCACAACAAAGATGGCCGCTCTGCCGGAAGTGGCTTCAGCCACAACAAAGATGGCGGCGAGGAAGGGCGGAAGTGACGTCACGCCACGCACAACATGGCTGCCCGGTCGTGCCCGGCTTGACCTCCCAAGGATGGCGGCCAAAAAGGCGGGAAAATGGAAGGACCCCGGGCGGTGGGTGCGTGCGATTGACTGCCTGACAAACACTCCGGCGCCGACGCCGCTCCGGCGCAATTTTCCGCGGCTTTTCCGGCCGTGCGGACACGGGCTGTGCGCTCGGCGGCGCCGGGGCCGGGCGCCAGCAGGTCGGGCGCCGACAGGCAGCGGTGAAGACGCCTCACTCTGCCGGGGTCCTTACCGCGGCCGCGTTCTGGGGCTTCTGGCACTCGCGACGACCCGTACCTCGCCGCGGCTCCTTTCACTGGGCGCCCCTATTTACTTAAATGCTTGACATTTAAATCAATAACATAGAAATGGAAATATACACATCTACAATAAAGAAATGAATATAGGGAGATAGATAGATAGATAGATAGATAGATAGATAGATAGATAGATAGATAGATAGATAGATAGATAGATAAAGCCATAAAAGAAGAAATGAATTCCAGTAATCCAAATCTGGACAAGTAAATTAATGATCAGTATGAAAACTATAGGGATAGATGGTGATGTACTTTAATATCTGTTATGCATTGTGTCTGTGTGTACAAGTATAAAAGATCAATATTATAGAAATAGATATTAAAAACATGTAAAACAAGGGTTTAATTGTTTTTTATTTGGTTAGTGGCTTAGAGGCAGGGCTTTTAAATGATTAATATAGAAATGAAAATATACACATCTATAATAAAGAAATGTATATAGGGTGATAGATAGGGAGATATATAGATAGGGAGATATATAGATAGGGAGATAGATAGGGGGATAAATAGATAGATAGATGATAGATAGATAGATAGATAGATAGATAGATAGATAGAGCCATAAAAGAAGAAATGAATACCAGTAATCCAAATCTGGACAAGTAAATTAATTATCAGTATGAAAACTATATAGATAGATGGTAATGTACTTTAATATCTGTTATGCATTATATCTGTGTGTATAAATATAGAAGATCAATATTATAGGAAAATATATTAATTTTTTTATACAAGGGGCTTTTCTTTTTTTATTTAATTAAAGGCATGGCATTTAAATGAATAATATAGAAATGAAAATATACACATCTATAAGAAAGAAATGTATGTAGTGATATAGATAGATAGGTAGATAGATAGATAGATAGATAGAGCCATAAAAGAAGAAATAAATACCAGTAATCCCAGTAATCCAAATCTGGACAAGTAAATTAATGATCAGTATGAAAACTATAGGGATAGATGGTGATGTACTTTAATATCTGTTATGCATTGTGTCTGTGTGTACAAATATAAAAGATCAATATTATAGAAATAGATATTAAAAACATTTAAAACAAGGGTTTAATTGTTTTTTATTTGGTTAGAGGCTTAGAGGCAGGGCTTTTAAATGATTAATATAGGAATGAAAATATACACATCTATAATGAAGAAACGTATATAGGGTGATAGATAGGGAGATATATAGATAGGGAGATACATAGATAGATAGATAGATAGATAGATAGATAGATAGAGTGATAGAGAGATAGAGAGATATAGCCATAAATAAGAAATAAACACAAATTATCTATATCTAGACAAGCTGGTTAATATTCAATATGAAAAATATACGGATAGATGGTAATGTATTTTAATATCTGTTGTGCATTATATCTCTGTGTGTATAAATAAAGAAAATCAATATTATAGAAATAGATATTATAAATCTTTCAATCAAGGGAATTACTGGTTTTTATTTGGTTACAGGCATGGCATTTAAATGAATAATATAGAAATGAAAATATACACATCTATAATAAAATAAATATAGGGAGATATATAGATAGATAGATAGATAGATAGATAGATAGATAGATAGATAGATAGATAGAGCCATAAAAGAAGAAATGAATACCAGTAATCCAAATCTGGACAAGTTAATTAATGATCAGTATGAAAACTATATAGATAGATGGTAATGTGCTTTAATATCTGTTATGCATTATATCTGTGTGTATAAATATAGAAGGTCAATATTATAGGAAAATATATTAATTTTTTTATACAAGGGGCTTTTCTTTTTTTATTTAATTAAAGGCATGGCATTTAAATGAATAATATAGAAATGAAAATATACACATCTATAAGAAAGAAATATATGTAGTGAGATAGATAGATAGATAGATAGATAGATAGATAGAGCCATAAAAGAAGAAATGAATTCCAGTAATCCAAATCTGGACAAGTAAATTAATGATCAGTATGAAAACTATATTGATAGATGGTGATCTACTTTAATATCTGTTATGCATTGTGTCTGTGTGTACAAATATAGAAGATTAATATTATAGAAGTAGATATTAAAAACATGTAAAACAAGGGTTTAATTGTTTTTTATTTGGTTAGAGGCTTAGAGGCAGGGCTTTTAAATGATTAATATAGAAATGAAAATATACACATCTATAATAAAGAAATGTATATAGGGTGATAGATAGGGAGATATATAGATAGGGAGATATATAGATAGGGAGATAGATAGGGGGATAAATAGATAGATAGATAGATAGATAGATAGATAGATAGATAGATAGATAGATAGATAGATAGATAGAGCCATAAAAGAAGAAATGAATACCAGTAATCCAAATCTGGACAAGTAAATTAATTCTCAGTATGAAAACTATATAGATAGATGGTAATGTGCTTTAATATCTGTTATGCATTATATCTGTGTGTATAAATATAAAAGATCAATATTATAGGAAAATATATTAATTTTTTTATACAAGGGGCTTTTCTATTTTTATTTAATTAAAGGCATGGCATTTAAATGAATAATATAGAAATGAAAATATACACATCTATACGAAAGAAATATATGTAGTGAGATAGATAGATAGATAGATAGATAGATAGATAGATAGAGCCATAAAAGAAGAAATGAATTCCAGTAATCCAAATCTGGACAAGTAAATTAATGATCAGTATGAAAACTATAGGGATAGATGGTGATCTAATTTAATATCTGTTATGCATTGTGTCTGTGTGTACAAATATAAAAAATCAATATTATAGAAATAGATATTAAAAACATGTAAAACAAGGGTTTAATTTTTTTTTATTTGGTTAGAGGCTTAGAGGCAGGGCTTTTAAATGATTAATATAGAAATGAAAATATACACATCTATAATAAAGAAACGTATATAGGGTGATAGAGAGATATATTGATAGGGAGATACATAGATAGATAGATAGATAGATAGATAGATAGATAGATAGATAGATAGATAGACAGAGAGATAGAGTGATAGAGAGATAGAGAGATATAGCCATAAATAAGAAATAAACACAAATTATCCATATCTAGACAAGCTGGTTAATATTCAATATGAAAAATATACGGATAGATGGTAATGTATTTTAATATCTGTTGTGCATTATATCTCTGTGTGTATAAATAAAGAAAATCAATATTATAGAAATAGATATTATAAATCTTTCAATCAAGGGAATTACTGGTTTTTATTTGGTTACAGGCATGGCATTTAAATGAATAATATAGAAATGAAAATATACACATCTATAATAAAGAAATAAATATAGGGAGATATATAGATAGATAGATAGATAGATAGAGCCATAAAAGAAGAAATGAATACCAGTAATCCAAATCTGGACAAGTAAATTAATGATCTGTATGAAAACTATAGGGATAGATGGTGATGTACTTTAATATCTGTTATGCATTGTGTCTGTGTGTACAAATATAAAAGATCAATATTATAGAAATAGATATTAAAAACATGTAAAACAAGGGTTTAATTGTTTTTTATTTGGTTAGAGGCTTAGAGGCAGGGCTTTTAAATGATTAATATAGAAATGAAAATATACACATCTATAATAAAGAAATGTATATAGGGTGATAGATAGGGAGATATATAGATAGGGAGATATAGAGATAGGGAGATAGATAGGGGGATAAATAGATAGATAGATAGATAGATAGATAGATAGATAGATAGATAGATAGATAGATAGATAGATAGATAGATAGAGCCATAAAAGAAGAAATGAATACCAGTAATCCAAATCTGGACAAGTTAATTAATGATCAGTATGAAAACTATATAGATAGATGGTAATGTGCTTTAATATCTGTTATGCATTATATCTGTGTGTATAAATATAGAAGGTCAATATTATAGGAAAATATATTAATTTTTTTATACAAGGGGCTTTTCTTTTTTTATTTAATTAAAGGCATGGCATTTAAATGAATAATATAGAAATGAAAATATACACATCTATAAGAAAGAAATATATGTAGTGAGATAGATAGATAGATAGATAGATAGATAGATAGATAGATAGAGCCATAAAAGAAGAAATGAATACCAGTAATCCATATCTGGACAAGTAAATTAATTATCAGTATGAAAACTATATAGATAGATGGTAATGTACTTTAATATCTGTTATGCATTATATCTGTGTGTATAAATATAGAAGATCAATATTATAGAAAAATATATTAATTTTTTTATACAAGGGGCTTTTCTTTTTTTATTTAATTAAAGGCAAGGCATTTAAATGAATAATATAGAAATGAAAATATACACATCTATAAGAAAGAAATGTATGTAGTGATATAGATAGATAGATAGATAGATAGATAGATAGAGCCATAAAAGAAGAAATAAATACCAGTAATCCCAGTAATCCAAATGTGGACAAGTTAATTAATGATCAGTATGAAAACTATAGGGATAGATGGTGATCTACTTTAATATCTGTTATGCATTGTGTCTGTGTGTACAAATATAAAAAATCAATATTATAGAAATAGATATTAAAAACATGTAAAACAAGGGTTTAATTTTTTTTTATTTGGTTAGAGGCTTAGAGGCAGGGCTTTTAAATGATTAATATAGAAATGAAAATATACACATCTATAATAAAGAAATGTATATAGGGTGATAGATAGGGAGATATATAGATAGGGAGATATAGAGATAGGGAGATAGATAGGGGGATAAATAGATAGATAGATAGATAGATAGATAGATAGATAGATAGATAGACAGAGAGATAGAGAGATAGAGAGATAGAGAGATATAGCCATAAATAAGAAATAAACACAAATTATCTATATCTAGACAAGCTGGTTAATATTCAATATGAAAAATATACAGATAGATGGTAATGTATTTTAATATCTGTTGTGCATTATATCTCTGTGTGTATAAATAAAGAAAATCAATATTATAGAAATAGATATTATAAATCTTTCAATCAAGGGAATTACTGGTTTTTATTTGCTTACAGGCATGGCATTTAAATGAATAATATAGAAATGAAAATATAAACATCTATAATAAAGAAATAAATATAGGGAGATAGAGAGATAGAGAGATAGATAGATAGATAGATAGATAGATAGATAGATAGATAGATAGATAGATAGAGCCATAAAAGAAGAAATGAATTCCAGTAATCCAAATCTGGACAAGTAAATTAATGATCAGTATGAAAACTATATTGATAGATGGTGATCTACTTTAATATCTGTTATGCATTGTGTCTGTGTGTACAAATATAGAAGATTAATATTATAGAAATTGATATTAAAAACATGTAAAACAAGGGTTTAATTGTTTTTTATTTGGTTAGAGGCTTAGAGGCAGGGCTTTTAAATGATTAATATAGAAATGAAAATATACACATCTATAATAAAGAAATGTATATAGGGTGATAGATAGGGAGATATATAGATAGGGAGATATATAGATAGGGAGATAGATAGGGGGATAAATAGATAGATAGATAGATAGATAGATAGATAGATAGATAGATAGATAGATAGAGCCATAAAAGAAGAAATGAATTCCAGTAATCCAAATCTGGACAAGTAAATTAATGATCAGTATGAAAACTATAGGGATAGATGGTGATGTACTTTAATATCTGTTATGCATTGTGTCTGTGTGTACAAATATAAAAGATCAATATTATAGAAATAGATATTAAAAACATGTAAAACAAGGGTTTAATTGTTTTTTATTTGGTTAGAGGCTTAGAGGCAGGGCTTTTAAATGATTCATATAGAAATGAAAATATACACATCTATAATAAAGAAATGTATATAGGGTGATAGATAGGGAGATACATAGATAGGGAGATATATAGATAGGGAGATAGATAGGGGGATAAATAGATAGATAGATAGATAGATAGATAGATAGATAGATAGATAGATAGATAGAGCCATAAAAGAAGAAATGAATTCCAGTAATCCAAATCTGGACAAGTAAATTAATTATCAGTATGAAAACTATATAGATAGATGGTAATGTACTTTAATATCTGTTATGCATTATATCTGTGTGTATAAATATAGAAGATCAATATTATAGGAAAATATATTAATTTTTTTATACTAGGGGCTTTTCTTTTTTTATTTAATTAAAGGCAAGGCATTTAAATGAATAATATAGAAATGAAAATATACACATCTATAAGAAAGAAATGTATGTAGTGATATAGATAGATAGATAGATAGATAGATAGATAGAGCCATAAAAGAAGAAATAAATACCAGTAATCCAAATCTGGACAAGTAAATTAATGATCAGTATGAAAACTATAGGGATAGATGGTGATGTACTTTAATATCTGTTATGCATTGTGTCTGTGTGTACAAATATAAAAGATCAATATTATAGAAATAGATATTAAAAACATTTAAAACAAGGGTTTAATTGTTTTTTATTTGGTTAGAGGCTTAGAGGCAGGGCTTTTAAATGATTCATATGGAAATGAAAATACACATATCTATAATAAAGAAATGTATATAGGGTGATAGATAGGGAGATACATAGATAGGGAGATATATAGATAGGGAGATAGATAGGGGGATAAATAGATAGATAGATAGATAGATAGATAGATAGATAGATAGATAGATAGATAGATAGATAGATAGAGCCATAAAAGAAGAAATGAATTCCAGTAATCCAAATCTGGACAAGTAAATTAATTATCAGTATGAAAACTATATAGATAGATGGTAATGTACTTTAATATCTGTTATGCATTATATCTGTGTGTATAAATATAGAAGATCAATATTATAGGAAAATATATTAATTTTTTTATACAAGGGGCTTTTCTTTTTTTATTTAATTAAAGGCAAGGCATTTAAATGAATAATATAGAAATGAAAATATACACATCTGTAAGAAAGAAATGTATGTAGTGATATAGATAGATAGATAGATAGATAGATAGATCGATAGAGCCATAAAAGAAGAAATAAATACCAGTAATCCAAATCTGGACAAGTAAATTAATGATCAGTATGAAAACTATAGGGATAGATGGTGATGTACTTTAATATCTGTTATGCATTGTGTCTGTGTGTACAAATATAAAAGATCAATATTATAGAAATAGATATTAAAAACATTTAAAACAAGGGTTTAATTGTTTTTTATTTGGTTAGAGGCTTAGAGGCAGGGCTTTTAAACGAGTAATATAGAAATGAAAATATACACATCTATAATAAAGAAATAAATAAAGGGAGATATATCTATGTATAAATTGAAATAAAAACCAAAAAAAAACCCAAGTTATCTAAAACTAGACAAGTAGATTAATATTCAATTTGAAAAATATATGGATCGACGTTCATATATTTTTATATTGATTATGCATTTTATCTATGTGTATAAATATAGCTCAATATGATAGAAATAAATATTAATTACATTTAAGTGAAGGTGTATTTTGTTTTTTATTTGGTTAGAGGCAGGGCTTGCTAAGTTTCGATGGGGGGTGGGTTTTGGGACGTACCTCGGAGAAGAATTTTTGGAAGGGGGTTGCACACGTGGTTTCTTGCCTCGCTTCTCTGCACGTGCAGGGGCGCCCCCCCGCCCGCCCCGGGCTGAGCTCTGCGGCAGTGCTGCCGCCTTGTGGGCAAAGAGCGGTACTGCAGCTGTGCGCCGAGCCGGGCGGGGCGGGGCCGAGCGGGGGCCGAGGAGGTTCGAGCCGAGCCGAAGCGGGCGATGCCGAACCGAGCCGAAGCGGGACGGAAAGAGCCGAGCCGAAACGGGCCGGAAAGAGCCGAACCGAGCCGAGCCGCGACGGCCCCCCCCCCCCCTCCGGAGCCGGCCGGGAGGACCCCGGCAGAGGCGTTGACTCCAATGCCTGCCGCCGCAGGCGCGGCCGCCGCCCAGCTACGGAGCCGCTGAGCCCCGCCGCCATCGTCCTCGCCCCGGGAAAGGCGGCGGACAATCGGGCGGAGTGCTCGGAGTCGGTCAGCGTCGGCAGGTTTTTCGTTCAGGCAAGTAAGTTAGACAGACGCGCTGAGAGCAGCGGGGGCCTAAATTGTGCCACAACAAAGATGGCCGCTCTGCCGGAAGTGGCTTCAGCCACAACAAAGATGGCGGCGAGGAAGGGCGGAAGTGACGTCACGCCACGCACAACATGGCTGCCCGGTCGTGCCCGGCTTGACCTCCCAAGGATGGCGGCCAAAAAGGCGGGAAAATGGAAGGACCCCGGGCGGTGGGTGCGTGCGATTGACTGCCTGACAAACACTCCGGCGCCGACGCCGCTCCGGCGCAATTTTCCGCGGCTTTTCCGGCCGTGCGGACACGGGCTGTGCGCTCGGCGGCGCCGGGGCCGGGCGCCAGCAGGTCGGGCGCCGACAGGCAGCGGTGAAGACGCCTCACTCTGCCGGGGTCCTTACCGCGGCCGCGTTCTGGGGCTTCTGGCACTCGCGACGACCCGTACCTCGCCGCGGCTCCTTTCACTGGGCGCCCCTATTTACTTAAATGCTTGACATTTAAATCAATAACATAGAAATGGAAATATACACATCTACAATAAAGAAATGAATATAGGGAGATAGATAGATAGATAGATAGATAGATAGATAGATAGATAGATAGATAGATAGATAGATAGATAGAGCCATAAAAGAAGAAATGAATTCCAGTAATCCAAATCTGGACAAGTAAATTAATGATCAGTATGAAAACTATAGGGATAGATGGTGATCTACTTTAATATCTGTTATGCATTGTGTCTGTGTGTACAAATATAAAAGATCAATATTATAGAAATAGATATTAAAAACATGTAAAACAAGGGTTTAATTGTTTTTTATTTGGTTAGTGGCTTAGAGGCAGGGCTTTTAAATGATTAATATAGAAATGAAAATATACACATCTATAATAAAGAAATGTATATAGGGTGATAGATAGGGAGATATATAGATAGGGAGATATAGAGATAGGGAGATAGATAGGGGGATAAATAGATAGATAGATAGATAGATAGATAGATAGATAGATAGATAGATAGAGCCATAAAAGAAGAAATGAATACCAGTAATCCAAATCTGGACAAGTAAATTAATTATCAGTATGAAAACTATATAAATAGATGGTAATGTACTTTAATATCTGTTATGCATTATATCTGTGTGTATAAATATAGAAGATCAATATTATAGGAAAATATATTAATTTTTTTATACAAGGGGCTTTTCTTTTTTTATTTAATTAAAGGCATGGCATTTAAATGAATAATATAGAAATGAAAATATACACATCTATAAGAAAGAAATGTATGTAGTGATATAGATAGATAGATAGATAGATAGATAGAGCCATAAAAGAAGAAATAAATACCAGTAATCCCAGTAATCCAAATCTGGACAAGTAAATTAATGATCAGTATGAAAACTATAGGGATAGATGGTGATGTACTTTAATATCTGTTATGCATTGTGTCTGTGTGTACAAATATAAAAGATCAATATTATAGAAATAGATATTAAAAACATTTAAAACAAGGGTTTAATTGTTTTTTATTTGGTTAGAGGCTTAGAGGCAGGGCTTTTAAATGATTAATATAGGAATGAAAATATACACATCTATAATAAAGAAACGTATATAGGGTGATAGATAGGGAGATATATAGATAGGGAGATACATAGATAGATAGATAGATAGATAGATAGATAGATAGAGTGATAGAGAGATAGAGAGATATAGCCATAAATAAGAAATAAACACAAATTATCTATATCTAGACAAGCTGGTTAATATTCAATATGAAAAATATACGGATAGATGGTAATGTATTTTAATATCTGTTGTGCATTATATCTCTGTGTGTATAAATAAAGAAAATCAATATTATAGAAATAGATATTATAAATCTTTCAATCAAGGGAATTACTGGTTTTTATTTGGTTACAGGCATGGCATTTAAATGAATAATATAGAAATGAAAATATACACATCTATAATAAAATAAATATAGGGAGATATATAGATAGATAGATAGATAGATAGATAGATAGATAGATAGATAGATAGATAGATAGAGCCATAAAAGAAGAAATGAATTCCAGTAATCCAAATCTGGACAAGTAAATTAATGATCAGTATGAAAACTATATTGATAGATGGTGATCTACTTTAATATCTGTTATGCATTGTGTCTGTGTGTACAAATATAAAAGATCAATATTATAGAAATAGATATTAAAAACATGTAAAACAAGGGTTTAATTGTTTTTTATTTGGTTAGAGGCTTAGAGGCAGGGCTTTTAAATGATTAATATAGAAATGAAAATATACACATCTATAATAAAGAAATGTATATAGGGTGATAGATAGGGAGATATATAGATAGGGAGATATATAGATAGGGAGATAGATAGGGGGATAAATAGATAGATAGATAGATAGATAGATAGATAGATAGATAGATAGATAGAGCCATAAAAGAAGAAATGAATTCCAGTAATCCAAATCTGGACAAGTAAATTAATGATCAGTATGAAAACTATAGGGATAGATGGTGATGTACTTTAATATCTGTTATGCATTGTGTCTGTGTGTACAAATATAAAAGATCAATATTATAGAAGTAGATATTAAAAACATTTAAAACAAGGGTTTAATTGTTTTTTATTTGGTTAGAGGCTTCGAGGCAGGGCTTTTAAACGAGTAATATAGAAATGAAAATATACACATCTATAATAAAGAAATAAATAAAGGGAGATATATCTATGTATAAATTGAAATAAAAACCAAAAAAAACCCAAGTTATCTAAAACTAGACAAGTAGATTAATATTCAATTTGAAAAATATATGGATCGACGTTCATATATTTTTATATTGATTATGCATTTTATCTATGTGTATAAATATAGCTCAATATGATAGAAATAAATATTAATTACATTTAAGTGAAGGTGTATTTTGTTTTTTATTTGGTTAGAGGCAGGGCTTGCTAAGTTTCGATGGGGGGTGGGTTTTGGGACGTACCTCGGAGAAGAATTTTTGGAAGGGGGTTGCACACGTGGTTTCTTGCCTCGCTTCTCTGCACGTGCAGGGGCGCCCCCCCGCCCGCCCCGGGCTGAGCTCTGCGGCAGTGCTGCCGCCTTGTGGGCAAAGAGCGGTACTGCAGCTGTGCGCCGAGCCGGGCGGGGCGGGGCCGAGCGGGGGCCGAGGAGGTTCGAGCCGAGCCGAAGCGGGCGATGCCGAACCGAGCCGAAGCGGGACGGAAAGAGCCGAGCCGAAACGGGCCGGAAAGAGCCGAACCGAGCCGAGCCGCGACGGCCCCCCCCCCCCTCCGGAGCCGGCCGGGAGGACCCCGGCAGAGGCGTTGACTCCAATGCCTGCCGCCGCAGGCGCGGCCGCCGCCCAGCTACGGAGCCGCTGAGCCCCGCCGCCATCGTCCTCGCCCCGGGAAAGGCGGCGGACAATCGGGCGGAGTGCTCGGAGTCGGTCAGCGTCGGCAGGTTTTTCGTTCAGGCAAGTAAGTTAGACAGACGCGCTGAGAGCAGCGGGGGCCTAAATTGTGCCACAACAAAGATGGCCGCTCTGCCGGAAGTGGCTTCAGCCACAACAAAGATGGCGGCGAGGAAGGGCGGAAGTGACGTCACGCCACGCACAACATGGCTGCCCGGTCGTGCCCGGCTTGACCTCCCAAGGATGGCGGCCAAAAAGGCGGGAAAATGGAAGGACCCCGGGCGGTGGGTGCGTGCGATTGACTGCCTGACAAACACTCCGGCGCCGACGCCGCTCCGGCGCAATTTTCCGCGGCTTTTCCGGCCGTGCGGACACGGGCTGTGCGCTCGGCGGCGCCGGGGCCGGGCGCCAGCAGGTCGGGCGCCGACAGGCAGCGGTGAAGACGCCTCACTCTGCCGGGGTCCTTACCGCGGCCGCGTTCTGGGGCTTCTGGCACTCGCGACGACCCGTACCTCGCCGCGGCTCCTTTCACTGGGCGCCCCTATTTACTTAAATGCTTGACATTTAAATCAATAACATAGAAATGGAAATATACACATCTACAATAAAGAAATGAATATAGGGAGATAGATAGATAGATAGATAGATAGATAGATAGATAGAGTGATAGAGAGATAGAGAGATATAGCCATAAATAAGAAATAAACACAAATTATCCATATCTAGACAAGCTGGTTAATATTCAATATGAAAAATATACGGATAGATGGTAATGTATTTTAATATCTGTTGTGCATTATATCTCTGTGTGTATAAATAAAGAAAATCAATATTATAGAAATAGATATTATAAATCTTTCAATCAAGGGAATTACTGTTTTTTATTTGGTTACAGGCATGGCATTTAAATGAATAATATAGAAATGAAAATATACACATCTATAATAAAGAAATAAATATAGGGAGATATATAGATAGATAGATAGATAGATAGAGCCATAAAAGAAGAAATGAATACCAGTAATCCAAATCTGGACAAGTAAATTAATGATCTGTATGAAAACTATAGGGATAGATGGTGATGTACTTTAATATCTGTTATGCATTGTGTCTGTGTGTACAAATATAAAAGATCAATATTATAGAAATAGATATTAAAAACATGTAAAACAAGGGTTTAATTGTTTTTTATTTGGTTAGTGGCTTAGAGGCAGGGCTTTTAAATGATTAATATAGAAATGAAAATATACACATCTATAATAAAGAAATGTATATAGGGTGATAGATAGGGAGATATATAGATAGGGAGATATATAGATAGGGAGATAGATAGGGGGATAAATAGATAGATAGATAGATAGATAGATAGATAGATAGATAGATAGATAGATAGATAGATAGAGCCATAAAAGAAGAAATGAATTCCAGTAATCCAAATCTGGACAAGTAAATTAATTATCAGTATGAAAACTATATAGATAGATGGTAATGTACTTTAATATCTGTTATGCATTATATCTGTGTGTATAAATATAGAAGATCAATATTATAGGAAAATATATTAATTTTTTTATACAAGGGGCTTTTCTTTTTTTATTTAATTAAAGGCATGGCATTTAAATGAATAATATAGAAATGAAAATATACACATCTATAAGAAAGAAATGTATGTAGTGATATAGATAGATAGATAGATAGATAGAGCCATAAAAGAAGAAATAAATACCAGTAATCCCAGTAATCCAAATCTGGACAAGTAAATTAATGATCAGTATGAAAACTATAGGGATAGATGGTGATGTACTTTAATATCTGTTATGCATTGTGTCTGTGTGTACAAATATAAAAGATCAATATTATAGAAATAGATATTAAAAACATTTAAAACAAGGGTTTAATTGTTTTTTATTTGGTTAGAGGCTTAGAGGCAGGGCTTTTAAATGATTAATATAGGAATGAAAATATACACATCTATAATAAAGAAACGTATATAGGGTGATAGATAGGGAGATATATAGATAGGGAGATACATAGATAGATAGATAGATAGATAGATAGATAGATAGATAGAGTGATAGAGAGATAGAGAGATATAGCCATAAATAAGAAATAAACACAAATTATCTATATCTAGACAAGCTGGTTAATATTCAATATGAAAAATATACGGATAGATGGTAATGTATTTTAATATCTGTTGTGCATTATATCTCTGTGTGTATAAATAAAGAAAATCAATATTATAGAAATAGATATTATAAATCTTTCAATCAAGGGAATTACTGGTTTTTATTTGGTTACAGGCATGGCATTTAAATGAATAATATAGAAATGAAAATATACACATCTATAATAAAATAAATATAGGGAGATATATAGATAGATAGATAGATAGATAGATAGATAGATAGATAGATAGATAGATAGATAGATAGATAGATAGATAGATAGAGCCATAAAAGAAGAAATGAATACCAGTAATCCAAATCTGGACAAGTTAATTAATGATCAGTATGAAAACTATATAGATAGATGGTAATGTGCTTTAGTATCTGTTATGCATTATATCTGTGTGTATAAATATAGAAGGTCAATATTATAGGAAAATATATTAATTTTTTTATACAAGGGGCTTTTCTTTTTTTATTTAATTAAAGGCATGGCATTTAAATGAATAATATAGAAATGAAAATATACACATCTATAAGAAAGAAATATATGTAGTGAGATAGATAGATAGATAGATAGATACATAGATAGATAGATAGATAGATAGAGCCATAAAAGAAGAAATGAATTCCAGTAATCCAAATCTGGACAAGTAAATTAATGATCAGTATGAAAACTATATTGATAGATGGTGATCTACTTTAATATCTGTTATGCATTGTGTCTGTGTGTACAAATATAGAAGATTAATATTATAGAAGTAGATATTAAAAACATGTAAAACAAGGGTTTAATTGTTTTTTATTTGGTTAGAGGCTTAGAGGCAGGGCTTTTAAATGATTAATATAGAAATGAAAATATACACATCTATAATAAAGAAATGTATATAGGGTGATAGATAGGGAGATATAGAGATAGGGAGATAGATAGGGGGATAAATAGATAGATAGATAGATAGATAGATAGATAGATAGATAGATAGATAGATAGATAGAGCCATAAAAGAAGAAATGAATACCAGTAATCCAAATCTGGACAAGTAAATTAATTCTCAGTATGAAAACTATATAGATAGATGGTAATGTGCTTTAATATCTGTTATGCATTATATCTGTGTGTATAAATATAAAAGATCAATATTATAGGAAAATATATTAATTTTTTTATACAAGGGGCTTTTCTATTTTTATTTAATTAAAGGCATGGCATTTAAATGAATAATATAGAAATGAAAATATACACATCTATACGAAAGAAATATATGTAGTGAGATAGATAGATAGATAGATAGATAGATAGATAGATAGAGCCATAAAAGAAGAAATGAATTCCAGTAATCCAAATCTGGACAAGTAAATTAATGATCAGTATGAAAACTATAGGGATAGATGGTGATCTAATTTAATATCTGTTATGCATTGTGTCTGTGTGTACAAATATAAAAAATCAATATTATAGAAATAGATATTAAAAACATGTAAAACAAGGGTTTAATTTTTTTTTATTTGGTTAGAGGCTTAGAGGCAGGGCTTTTAAATGATTAATATAGGAATGAAAATATACACATCTATAATAAAGAAACGTATATAGGGTGATAGATAGGGAGATATATAGATAGGGAGATACATAGATAGATAGATTGATAGATAGATAGATAGATAGAGTGATAGAGAGATAGAGAGATATAGCCATAAATAAGAAATAAACACAAATTATCTATATCTAGACAAGCTGGTTAATATTCAATATGAAAAATATATGGATAGATGGTAATGTATTTTAATATCTGTTGTGCATTATATCTCTGTGTGTATAAATAAAGAAAATCAATATTATAGAAATAGATATTATAAATCTTTCAATCAAGGGAATTACTGGTTTTTATTTGGTTACAGGCATGGCATTTAAATGAATAATATAGAAATGAAAATATACACATCTATAATAAAATAAATATAGGGAGATATATAGATAGATAGATAGATAGATAGATAGATAGATAGATAGATAGATAGATAGAGCCATAAAAGAAGAAATGAATACCAGTAATCCAAATCTGGACAAGTTAATTAATGATCAGTATGAAAACTATATAGATAGATGGTAATGTGCTTTAATATCTGTTATGCATTATATCTGTGTGTATAAATATAGAAGGTCAATATTATAGGAAAATATATTAATTTTTTTATACAAGGGGCTTTTCTTTTTTTATTTAATTAAAGGCATGGCATTTAAATGAATAATATAGAAATGAAAATATACACATCTATAAGAAAGAAATGTATGTAGTGATATAGATAGATAGATAGATAGATAGATAGATAGAGCCATAAAAGAAGAAATAAATACCAGTAATCCCAGTAATCCAAATCTGGACAAGTAAATTAATGATCAGTATGAAAACTATAGGGATAGATGGTGATGTATTTTAATATCTGTTATGCATTGTGTCTGTGTGTACAAATATAAAAGATCAATATTATAGAAATAGATATTAAAAACATTTAAAACAAGGGTTTAATTGTTTTTTATTTGGTTAGAGGCTTAGAGGCAGGGCTTTTAAATGATTAATATAGGAATGAAAATATACACATCTATAATAAAGAAACGTATATAGGGTGATAGATAGGGAGATATATAGATAGGGAGATACATAGATAGATAGATAGATAGATAGATAGATAGATAGATAGAGTGATAGAGAGATAGAGAGATATAGCCATAAATAAGAAATAAACACAAATTATCTATATCTAGACAAGCTGGTTAATATTCAATATGAAAAATATACGGATAGATGGTAATGTATTTTAATATCTGTTGTGCATTATATCTCTGTGTGTATAAATAAAGAAAATCAATATTATAGAAATAGATATTATAAATCTTTCAATCAAGGGAATTACTGGTTTTTATTTGGTTACAGGCATGGCATTTAAATGAATAATATAGAAATGAAAATATAAACATCTATAATAAAGAAATAAATATAGGGAGATAGAGAGATAGAAAGGTAGATAGATAGATAGATAGATAGAGCCATAAAAGAAGAAATGAATTCCAGTAATCCAAATCTGGACAAGTAAATTAATGATCAGTATGAAAACTATATTGATAGATGGTGATCTACTTTAATATCTGTTATGCATTGTGTCTGTGTGTACAAATATAAAAGATCAATATTATAGAAATAGATATTAAAAACATGTAAAACAAGGGTTTAATTGTTTTTTATTTGGTTAGAGGCTTAGAGGCAGGGCTTTTAAATGATTCATATAGAAATGAAAATATACACATCTATAATAAAGAAATGTATATAGGGTGATAGATAGGGAGATATATAGATAGGGAGATATATAGATAGGGAGATAGATAGGGGGATAAAAAGATAGATAGATAGATAGATAGATAGATAGATAGATAGATAGATAGATAGATAGATAGATAGATAGATAGAAAGATAGAGCCATAAAAGAAAAAATGAATACCAGTAATCCAAATCTGGACAAGTTAATTAATGATCAGTATGAAAACTATATAGATAGATGGTAATGTGCTTTAATATCTGTTATGCATTATATCTGTGTGTATAAATATAGAAGGTCAATATTATAGGAAAATATATTAATTTTTTTATACAAGGGGCTTTTCTTTTTTTATTTAATTAAAGGCATGGCATTTAAATGAATAATATAGAAATGAAAATATACACATCTATAAGAAAGAAATATATGTAGTGAGATAGATAGATAGATAGATAGATAGATAGATAGATAGATAGAGCCATAAAAGAAGAAATGAATACCAGTAATCCATATCTGGACAAGTAAATTAATTATCAGTATGAAAACTATATAGATAGATGGTAATGTACTTTAATATCTGTTATGCATTATATCTGTGTGTATAAATATAGAAGATCAATATTATAGAAAAATATATTAATTTTTTTATACAAGGGGCTTTTCTTTTTTTATTTAATTAAAGGCAAGGCATTTAAATGAATAATATAGAAATGAAAATATACACATCTATAAGAAAGAAATGTATGTAGTGATATAGATAGATAGATAGATAGATAGATAGATAGAGCCATAAAAGAAGAAATAAATACCAGTAATCCCAGTAATCCAAATGTGGACAAGTTAATTAATGATCAGTATGAAAACTATAGGGATAGATGGTGATCTACTTTAATATCTGTTATGCATTGTGTCTGTGTGTACAAATATAAAAAATCAATATTATAGAAATAGATATTAAAAACATGTAAAACAAGGGTTTAATTTTTTTTTATTTGGTTAGAGGCTTAGAGGCAGGGCTTTTAAATGATTAATATAGAAATGAAAATATACACATCTATAATAAAGAAATGTATATAGGGTGATAGATAGGGAGATATATAGATAGGGAGATATAGAGATAGGGAGATAGATAGGGGGATAAATAGATAGATAGATAGATAGATAGATAGATAGATAGATAGATAGATAGATAGATAGACAGAGAGATAGAGAGATAGAGAGATAGAGAGATATAGCCATAAATAAGAAATAAACACAAATTATCTATATCTAGACAAGCTGGTTAATATTCAATATGAAAAATATACAGATAGATGGTAATGTATTTTAATATCTGTTGTGCATTATATCTCTGTGTGTATAAATAAAGAAAATCAATATTATAGAAATAGATATTATAAATCTTTCAATCAAGGGAATTACTGGTTTTTATTTGCTTACAGGCATGGCATTTAAATGAATAATATAGAAATGAAAATATAAACATCTATAATAAAGAAATAAATATAGGGAGATAGAGAGATAGAGAGATAGATAGATAGATAGATAGATAGATAGATAGATAGATAGATAGATAGACAGATAGATAGAGCCATAAAAGAAGAAATGAATTCCAGTAATCCAAATCTGGACAAGTAAATTAATGATCAGTATGAAAACTATATTGATAGATGGTGATCTACTTTAATATCTGTTATGCATTGTGTCTGTGTGTACAAATATAGAAGATTAATATTATAGAAATTGATATTAAAAACATGTAAAACAAGGGTTTAATTGTTTTTTATTTGGTTAGAGGCTTAGAGGCAGGGCTTTTAAATGATTAATATAGAAATGAAAATATACACATCTATAATAAAGAAATGTATATAGGGTGATAGATAGGGAGATATATAGATAGGGAGATATATAGATAGGGAGATAGATAGGGGGATAAATAGATAGATAGATAGATAGATAGATAGATAGATAGATAGATAGATAGATAGATAGATAGAGCCATAAAAGAAGAAATGAATTCCAGTAATCCAAATCTGGACAAGTAAATTAATGATCAGTATGAAAACTATAGGGATAGATGGTGATGTACTTTAATATCTGTTATGCATTGTGTCTGTGTGTACAAATATAAAAGATCAATATTATAGAAATAGATATTAAAAACATGTAAAACAAGGGTTTAATTGTTTTTTATTTGGTTAGAGGCTTAGAGGCA
The DNA here is from genome assembly GCF_971803275.1 of Cyanistes caeruleus. Taxonomy (NCBI): domain Eukaryota; kingdom Metazoa; phylum Chordata; class Aves; order Passeriformes; family Paridae; genus Cyanistes; species Cyanistes caeruleus. The sequence continues at coordinate 227,267 of NC_141703.1, read as the reverse complement.
GGGCTTTTAAATGATTCATATAGAAATGAAAATATACACATCTATAATAAAGAAATGTATATAGGGTGATAGATAGGGAGATACATAGATAGGGAGATATATAGATAGGGAGATAGATAGGGGGATAAATAGATAGATAGATAGATAGATAGATAGATAGATAGATAGATAGATAGATAGATAGAGCCATAAAAGAAGAAATGAATTCCAGTAATCCAAATCTGGACAAGTAAATTAATTATCAGTATGAAAACTATATAGATAGATGGTAATGTACTTTAATATCTGTTATGCATTATATCTGTGTGTATAAATATAGAAGATCAATATTATAGGAAAATATATTAATTTTTTTATACTAGGGGCTTTTCTTTTTTTATTTAATTAAAGGCAAGGCATTTAAATGAATAATATAGAAATGAAAATATACACATCTATAAGAAAGAAATGTATGTAGTGATATAGATAGATAGATAGATAGATAGATAGATAGAGCCATAAAAGAAGAAATAAATACCAGTAATCCAAATCTGGACAAGTAAATTAATGATCAGTATGAAAACTATAGGGATAGATGGTGATGTACTTTAATATCTGTTATGCATTGTGTCTGTGTGTACAAATATAAAAGATCAATATTATAGAAATAGATATTAAAAACATTTAAAACAAGGGTTTAATTGTTTTTTATTTGGTTAGAGGCTTAGAGGCAGGGCTTTTAAATGATTCATATGGAATTGAAAATACACATATCTATAATAAAGAAATGTATATAGGGTGATAGATAGGGAGATACATAGATAGGGAGATATATAGATAGGGAGATAGATAGGGGGATAAATAGATAGATAGATAGATAGATAGATAGATAGATAGATAGATAGATAGATAGATAGATAGAGCCATAAAAGAAGAAATGAATTCCAGTAATCCAAATCTGGACAAGTAAATTAATTATCAGTATGAAAACTATATAGATAGATGGTAATGTACTTTAATATCTGTTATGCATTATATCTGTGTGTATAAATATAGAAGATCAATATTATAGGAAAATATATTAATTTTTTTATACAAGGGGCTTTTCTTTTTTTATTTAATTAAAGGCAAGGCATTTAAATGAATAATATAGAAATGAAAATATACACATCTGTAAGAAAGAAATGTATGTAGTGATATAGATAGATAGATAGATAGATAGATAGATCGATAGAGCCATAAAAGAAGAAATAAATACCAGTAATCCAAATCTGGACAAGTAAATTAATGATCAGTATGAAAACTATAGGGATAGATGGTGATGTACTTTAATATCTGTTATGCATTGTGTCTGTGTGTACAAATATAAAAGATCAATATTATAGAAATAGATATTAAAAACATTTAAAACAAGGGTTTAATTGTTTTTTATTTGGTTAGAGGCTTAGAGGCAGGGCTTTTAAACGAGTAATATAGAAATGAAAATATACACATCTATAATAAAGAAATAAATAAAGGGAGATATATCTATGTATAAATTGAAATAAAAACCAAAAAAAAACCCAAGTTATCTAAAACTAGACAAGTAGATTAATATTCAATTTGAAAAATATATGGATCGACGTTCATATATTTTTATATTGATTATGCATTTTATCTATGTGTATAAATATAGCTCAATATGATAGAAATAAATATTAATTACATTTAAGTGAAGGTGTATTTTGTTTTTTATTTGGTTAGAGGCAGGGCTTGCTAAGTTTCGATGGGGGGTGGGTTTTGGGACGTACCTCGGAGAAGAATTTTTGGAAGGGGGTTGCACACGTGGTTTCTTGCCTCGCTTCTCTGCACGTGCAGGGGCGCCCCCCCGCCCGCCCCGGGCTGAGCTCTGCGGCAGTGCTGCCGCCTTGTGGGCAAAGAGCGGTACTGCAGCTGTGCGCCGAGCCGGGCGGGGCGGGGCCGAGCGGGGGCCGAGGAGGTTCGAGCCGAGCCGAAGCGGGCGATGCCGAACCGAGCCGAAGCGGGACGGAAAGAGCCGAGCCGAAACGGGCCGGAAAGAGCCGAACCGAGCCGAGCCGCGACGGCCCCCCCCCCCCCTCCGGAGCCGGCCGGGAGGACCCCGGCAGAGGCGTTGACTCCAATGCCTGCCGCCGCAGGCGCGGCCGCCGCCCAGCTACGGAGCCGCTGAGCCCCGCCGCCATCGTCCTCGCCCCGGGAAAGGCGGCGGACAATCGGGCGGAGTGCTCGGAGTCGGTCAGCGTCGGCAGGTTTTTCGTTCAGGCAAGTAAGTTAGACAGACGCGCTGAGAGCAGCGGGGGCCTAAATTGTGCCACAACAAAGATGGCCGCTCTGCCGGAAGTGGCTTCAGCCACAACAAAGATGGCGGCGAGGAAGGGCGGAAGTGACGTCACGCCACGCACAACATGGCTGCCCGGTCGTGCCCGGCTTGACCTCCCAAGGATGGCGGCCAAAAAGGCGGGAAAATGGAAGGACCCCGGGCGGTGGGTGCGTGCGATTGACTGCCTGACAAACACTCCGGCGCCGACGCCGCTCCGGCGCAATTTTCCGCGGCTTTTCCGGCCGTGCGGACACGGGCTGTGCGCTCGGCGGCGCCGGGGCCGGGCGCCAGCAGGTCGGGCGCCGACAGGCAGCGGTGAAGACGCCTCACTCTGCCGGGGTCCTTACCGCGGCCGCGTTCTGGGGCTTCTGGCACTCGCGACGACCCGTACCTCGCCGCGGCTCCTTTCACTGGGCGCCCCTATTTACTTAAATGCTTGACATTTAAATCAATAACATAGAAATGGAAATATACACATCTACAATAAAGAAATGAATATAGGGAGATAGATAGATAGATAGATAGATAGATAGATAGATAGATAGATAGATAGATAGATAGATAGATAGATAGATAGATAGATAGATAGAGCCATAAAAGAAGAAATGAATTCCAGTAATCCAAATCTGGACAAGTAAATTAATGATCAGTATGAAAACTATAGGGATAGATGGTGATCTACTTTAATATCTGTTATGCATTGTGTCTGTGTGTACAAATATAAAAGATCAATATTATAGAAATAGATATTAAAAACATGTAAAACAAGGGTTTAATTGTTTTTTATTTGGTTAGTGGCTTAGAGGCAGGGCTTTTAAATGATTAATATAGAAATGAAAATATACACATCTATAATAAAGAAATGTATATAGGGTGATAGATAGGGAGATATATAGATAGGGAGATATAGAGATAGGGAGATAGATAGGGGGATAAATAGATAGATAGATAGATAGATAGATAGATAGATAGATAGATAGAGCCATAAAAGAAGAAATGAATACCAGTAATCCAAATCTGGACAAGTAAATTAATTATCAGTATGAAAACTATATAAATAGATGGTAATGTACTTTAATATCTGTTATGCATTATATCTGTGTGTATAAATATAGAAGATCAATATTATAGGAAAATATATTAATTTTTTTATACAAGGGGCTTTTCTTTTTTTATTTAATTAAAGGCATGGCATTTAAATGAATAATATAGAAATGAAAATATACACATCTATAAGAAAGAAATGTATGTAGTGATATAGATAGATAGATAGATAGATAGATAGATAGATAGAGCCATAAAAGAAGAAATAAATACCAGTAATCCCAGTAATCCAAATCTGGACAAGTAAATTAATGATCAGTATGAAAACTATAGGGATAGATGGTGATGTACTTTAATATCTGTTATGCATTGTGTCTGTGTGTACAAATATAAAAGATCAATATTATAGAAATAGATATTAAAAACATTTAAAACAAGGGTTTAATTGTTTTTTATTTGGTTAGAGGCTTAGAGGCAGGGCTTTTAAATGATTAATATAGGAATGAAAATATACACATCTATAATAAAGAAACGTATATAGGGTGATAGATAGGGAGATATATAGATAGGGAGATACATAGATAGATAGATAGATAGATAGATAGATAGATAGAGTGATAGAGAGATAGAGAGATATAGCCATAAATAAGAAATAAACACAAATTATCTATATCTAGACAAGCTGGTTAATATTCAATATGAAAAATATACGGATAGATGGTAATGTATTTTAATATCTGTTGTGCATTATATCTCTGTGTGTATAAATAAAGAAAATCAATATTATAGAAATAGATATTATAAATCTTTCAATCAAGGGAATTACTGGTTTTTATTTGGTTACAGGCATGGCATTTAAATGAATAATATAGAAATGAAAATATACACATCTATAATAAAATAAATATAGGGAGATATATAGATAGATAGATAGATAGATAGATAGATAGATAGATAGATAGATAGATAGATAGAGCCATAAAAGAAGAAATGAATTCCAGTAATCCAAATCTGGACAAGTAAATTAATGATCAGTATGAAAACTATATTGATAGATGGTGATGTACTTTAATATCTGTTATGCATTGTGTCTGTGTGTACAAGTATAAAAGATCAATATTATAGAAATAGATATTAAAAACATGTAAAACAAGGGTTTAATTGTTTTTTATTTGGTTAGAGGCTTAGAGGCAGGGCTTTTAAATGATTAATATAGAAATGAAAATATACACATCTATAATAAAGAAATGTATATAGGGTGATAGATAGGGAGATATATAGATAGGGAGATATATAGATAGGGAGATAGATAGGGGGATAAATAGATAGATAGATAGATAGATCGATAGATAGATAGATAGATAGATAGATAGATAGATAGATAGATAGATAGATAGATAGAAAGATAGAGCCATAAAAGAAAAAATGAATACCAGTAATCCAAATCTGGACAAGTTAATTAATGATCAGTATGAAAACTATATAGATAGATGGTAATGTGCTTTAATATCTGTTATGCATTATATCTGTGTGTATAAATATAGAAGGTCAATATTATAGGAAAATATATTAATTTTTTTATACAAGGGGCTTTTCTTTTTTTATTTAATTAAAGGCATGGCATTTAAATGAATAATATAGAAATGAAAATATACACATCTATAAGAAAGAAATATATGTAGTGAGATAGATAGATAGATAGATAGATAGATAGAGCCATAAAAGAAGAAATAAATACCAGTAATCCCAGTAATCCAAATCTGGACAAGTAAATTAATGATCAGTATGAAAACTATATAGATAGATGGTAATGTACTTTAATATCTGTTATGCATTATATCTGTGTGTATAAATATAGAAGATCAATATTATAGAAAAATATATTAATTTTTTTATACAAGGGGCTTTTCTCTTTTTATTTAATTAAAGGCATGGCATTTAAATGAATAATATAGAAATGAAAATATACACATCTATAAGAAAGAAATGTATGTAGTGATATAGATAGATAGATAGATAGAGCCATAAAAGAAGAAATAAATACCAGTAATCCCAGTAATCCAAATCTGGACAAGTAAATTAATGATCAGTATGAAAACTATAGGGATAGATGGTGATCTACTTTAATATCTGTTATGCATTGTGTCTGTGTGTACAAATATAAAAAATCAATATTATAGAAATAGATATTAAAAACATGTAAAACAAGGGTTTAATTGTTTTTTATTTGGTTAGAGGCTTAGAGACAGGGCTTTTAAATGATTAATATAGAAATGAAAATATACACATCTATAATAAAGAAACGTATATAGGGTGATAGAGAGATATATTGATAGGGAGATACATAGATAGATAGATAGATAGATAGATAGATAGATAGACAGAGAGATAGAGAGATAGAGAGATATAGCCATAAATAAGAAATAAACACAAATTATCCATATCTAGACAAGCTGGTTAATATTCAATATGAAAAATATACGGATAGATGGTAATGTATTTTAATATCTGTTGTGCATTATATCTCTGTGTGTATAAATAAAGAAAATCAATATTATAGAAATAGATATTATAAATCTTTCAATCAAGGGAATTACTGGTTTTTATTTGCTTACAGGCATGGCATTTAAATGAATAATATAGAAATGAAAATATACACATCTATAATAAAGAAATAAATATAGGGAGATAGAGAGATAGATAGATAGATAGATAGAGCCATAAAAGAAGAAATGAATACCAGTAATCCAAATCTGGACAAGTTAATTAATGATCAGTATGAAAACTATATAGATAGATGGTAATGTGCTTTAATATCTGTTATGCATTATATCTGTGTGTATAAATATAGAAGGTCAATATTATAGGAAAATATATTAATTTTTTTATACAAGGGGCTTTTCTTTTTTTATTTAATTAAAGGCATGGCATTTAAATGAATAATATAGAAATGAAAATATACACATCTATAAGAAAGAAATATATGTAGTGAGATAGATAGATAGATAGATAGATAGATAGATAGATAGATAGAGCCATAAAAGAAGAAATGAATTCCAGTAATCCAAATCTGGACAAGTAAATTAATGATCAGTATGAAAACTATATTGATAGATGGTGATCTACTTTAATATCTGTTATGCATTGTGTCTGTGTGTACAAATATAAAAGATCAATATTATAGAAATAGATATTAAAAACATGTAAAACAAGGGTTTAATTGTTTTTTATTTGGTTAGAGGCTTAGAGGCAGGGCTTTTAAATGATTAATATAGAAATGAAAATATACACATCTATAATAAAGAAATGTATATAGGGTGATAGATAGGGAGATATATAGATAGGGAGATATATAGATAGGGAGATAGATAGGGGGATAAATAGATAGATAGATAGATAGATAGATAGATAGATAGATAGATAGATAGATAGATAGATAGATAGAGCCATAAAAGAAGAAATGAATTCCAGTAATCCAAATCTGGACAAGTAAATTAATTATCAGTATGAAAACTATATAGATAGATGGTAATGTACTTTAATATCTGTTATGCATTATATCTGTGTGTATAAATATAGAAGATCAATATTATAGGAAAATATATTAATTTTTTTATACAAGGGGCTTTTCTTTTTTTATTTAATTAAAGGCATGGCATTTAAATGAATAATATAGAAATGAAAATATACACATCTATAAGAAAGAAATGTATGTAGTGATATAGATAGATAGATAGATAGATAGATAGAGCCATAAAAGAAGAAATAAATACCAGTAATCCCAGTAATCCAAATCTGGACAAGTAAATTAATGATCAGTATGAAAACTATAGGGATAGATGGTGATGTACTTTAATATCTGTTATGCATTGTGTCTGTGTGTACAAATATAAAAGATCAATATTATAGAAATAGATATTAAAAACATTTAAAACAAGGGTTTAATTGTTTTTTATTTGGTTAGAGGCTTAGAGGCAGGGCTTTTAAATGATTAATATAGGAATGAAAATATACACATCTATAATAAAGAAACGTATATAGGGTGATAGATAGGGAGATATATAGATAGGGAGATACATAGATAGATAGATAGATAGATAGATAGATAGATAGATAGATAGAGTGATAGAGAGATAGAGAGATATAGCCATAAATAAGAAATAAACACAAATTATCTATATCTAGACAAGCTGGTTAATATTCAATATGAAAAATATACGGATAGATGGTAATGTATTTTAATATCTGTTGTGCATTATATCTCTGTGTGTATAAATAAAGAAAATCAATATTATAGAAATAGATATTATAAATCTTTCAATCAAGGGAATTACTGGTTTTTATTTGGTTACAGGCATGGCATTTAAATGAATAATATAGAAATGAAAATATACACATCTATAATAAAATAAATATAGGGAGATATATAGATAGATAGATAGATAGATAGATAGATAGATAGATAGATAGATAGATAGATAGAGCCATAAAAGAAGAAATGAATACCAGTAATCCAAATCTGGACAAGTTAATTAATGATCAGTATGAAAACTATATAGATAGATGGTAATGTGCTTTAGTATCTGTTATGCATTATATCTGTGTGTATAAATATAGAAGGTCAATATTATAGGAAAATATATTAATTTTTTTATACAAGGGGCTTTTCTTTTTTTATTTAATTAAAGGCATGGCATTTAAATGAATAATATAGAAATGAAAATATACACATCTATAAGAAAGAAATATATGTAGTGAGATAGATAGATAGATAGATAGATACATAGATAGATAGATAGATAGATAGAGCCATAAAAGAAGAAATGAATTCCAGTAATCCAAATCTGGACAAGTAAATTAATGATCAGTATGAAAACTATATTGATAGATGGTGATCTACTTTAATATCTGTTATGCATTGTGTCTGTGTGTACAAATATAGAAGATTAATATTATAGAAGTAGATATTAAAAACATGTAAAACAAGGGTTTAATTGTTTTTTATTTGGTTAGAGGCTTAGAGGCAGGGCTTTTAAATGATTAATATAGAAATGAAAATATACACATCTATAATAAAGAAATGTATATAGGGTGATAGATAGGGAGATATAGAGATAGGGAGATAGATAGGGGGATAAATAGATAGATAGATAGATAGATAGATAGATAGATAGATAGATAGATAGATAGATAGAGCCATAAAAGAAGAAATGAATACCAGTAATCCAAATCTGGACAAGTAAATTAATTCTCAGTATGAAAACTATATAGATAGATGGTAATGTGCTTTAATATCTGTTATGCATTATATCTGTGTGTATAAATATAAAAGATCAATATTATAGGAAAATATATTAATTTTTTTATACAAGGGGCTTTTCTATTTTTATTTAATTAAAGGCATGGCATTTAAATGAATAATATAGAAATGAAAATATACACATCTATACGAAAGAAATATATGTAGTGAGATAGATAGATAGATAGATAGATAGATAGATAGATAGATAGAGCCATAAAAGAAGAAATGAATTCCAGTAATCCAAATCTGGACAAGTAAATTAATGATCAGTATGAAAACTATAGGGATAGATGGTGATCTAATTTAATATCTGTTATGCATTGTGTCTGTGTGTACAAATATAAAAAATCAATATTATAGAAATAGATATTAAAAACATGTAAAACAAGGGTTTAATTTTTTTTTATTTGGTTAGAGGCTTAGAGGCAGGGCTTTTAAATGATTAATATAGGAATGAAAATATACACATCTATAATAAAGAAACGTATATAGGGTGATAGATAGGGAGATATATAGATAGGGAGATACATAGATAGATAGATTGATAGATAGATAGATAGATAGAGTGATAGAGAGATAGAGAGATATAGCCATAAATAAGAAATAAACACAAATTATCTATATCTAGACAAGCTGGTTAATATTCAATATGAAAAATATATGGATAGATGGTAATGTATTTTAATATCTGTTGTGCATTATATCTCTGTGTGTATAAATAAAGAAAATCAATATTATAGAAATAGATATTATAAATCTTTCAATCAAGGGAATTACTGGTTTTTATTTGGTTACAGGCATGGCATTTAAATGAATAATATAGAAATGAAAATATACACATCTATAATAAAATAAATATAGGGAGATATATAGATAGATAGATAGATAGATAGATAGATAGATAGATAGATAGATAGAGCCATAAAAGAAGAAATGAATACCAGTAATCCAAATCTGGACAAGTTAATTAATGATCAGTATGAAAACTATATAGATAGATGGTAATGTGCTTTAATATCTGTTATGCATTATATCTGTGTGTATAAATATAGAAGGTCAATATTATAGGAAAATATATTAATTTTTTTATACAAGGGGCTTTTCTATTTTTATTTAATTAAAGGCATGGCATTTAAATGAATAATATAGAAATGAAAATATACACATCTATACGAAAGAAATATATGTAGTGAGATAGATAGATAGATAGATAGATAGATAGATAGAGCCATAAAAGAAGAAATGAATTCCAGTAATCCAAATCTGGACAAGTAAATTAATGATCAGTATGAAAACTATAGGGATAGATGGTGATCTAATTTAATATCTGTTATGCATTGTGTCTGTGTGTACAAATATAAAAAATCAATATTATAGAAATAGATATTAAAAACATGTAAAACAAGGGTTTAATTTTTTTTTATTTGGTTAGAGGCTTAGAGGCAGGGCTTTTAAATGATTAATATAGGAATGAAAATATACACATCTATAATAAAGAAACGTATATAGGGTGATAGATAGGGAGATATATAGATAGGGAGATACATAGATAGATAGATTGATAGATAGATAGATAGATAGAGTGATAGAGAGATAGAGAGATATAGCCATAAATAAGAAATAAACACAAATTATCTATATCTAGACAAGCTGGTTAATATTCAATATGAAAAATATATGGATAGATGGTAATGTATTTTAATATCTGTTGTGCATTATATCTCTGTGTGTATAAATAAAGAAAATCAATATTATAGAAATAGATATTATAAATCTTTCAATCAAGGGAATTACTGGTTTTTATTTGGTTACAGGCATGGCATTTAAATGAATAATATAGAAATGAAAATATACACATCTATAATAAAATAAATATAGGGAGATATATAGATAGATAGATAGATAGATAGATAGATAGATAGATAGATAGATAGAGCCATAAAAGAAGAAATGAATTCCAGTAATCCAAATCTGGACAAGTAAATTAATGATCAGTATGAAAACTATATTGATAGATGGTGATCTACTTTAATATCTGTTATGCATTGTGTCTGTGTGTACAAATATAGAAGATTAATATTATAGAAATTGATATTAAAAACATGTAAAACAAGGGTTTAATTGTTTTTTATTTGGTTAGAGGCTTAGAGGCAGGGCTTTTAAATGATTAATATAGAAATGAAAATATACACATCTATAATAAAGAAATGTATATAGGGTGATAGATAGGGAGATATATAGATAGGGAGATATATAGATAGGGAGATAGATAGGGGGATAAATAGATAGATAGATAGATAGATAGATAGATAGATAGATAGATAGATAGATAGATAGATAGATAGATAGATAGATAGATAGAGCCATAAAAGAAGAAATGAATTCCAGTAATCCAAATCTGGACAAGTAAATTAATTATCAGTATGAAAACTATATAGATAGATGGTAATGTACTTTAATATCTGTTATGCATTATATCTGTGTGTATAAATATAGAAGATCAATATTATAGGAAAATATATTAATTTTTTTATACAAGGGGCTTTTCTTTTTTTATTTAATTAAAGGCAAGGCATTTAAATGAATAATATAGAAATGAAAATATACACATCTGTAAGAAAGAAATGTATGTAGTGATATAGATAGATAGATAGATAGATAGATAGATCGATAGAGCCATAAAAGAAGAAATAAATACCAGTAATCCAAATCTGGACAAGTAAATTAATGATCAGTATGAAAACTATAGGGATAGATGGTGATGTACTTTAATATCTGTTATGCATTGTGTCTGTGTGTACAAATATAAAAGATCAATATTATAGAAATAGATATTAAAAACATTTAAAACAAGGGTTTAATTGTTTTTTATTTGGTTAGAGGCTTAGAGGCAGGGCTTTTAAACGAGTAATATAGAAATGAAAATATACACATCTATAATAAAGAAATAAATAAAGGGAGATATATCTATGTATAAATTGAAATAAAAACCAAAAAAAAACCCAAGTTATCTAAAACTAGACAAGTAGATTAATATTCAATTTGAAAAATATATGGATCGACGTTCATATATTTTTATATTGATTATGCATTTTATCTATGTGTATAAATATAGCTCAATATGATAGAAATAAATATTAATTACATTTAAGTGAAGGTGTATTTTGTTTTTTATTTGGTTAGAGGCAGGGCTTGCTAAGTTTCGATGGGGGGTGGGTTTTGGGACGTACCTCGGAGAAGAATTTTTGGAAGGGGGTTGCACACGTGGTTTCTTGCCTCGCTTCTCTGCACGTGCAGGGGCGCCCCCCCGCCCGCCCCGGGCTGAGCTCTGCGGCAGTGCTGCCGCCTTGTGGGCAAAGAGCGGTACTGCAGCTGTGCGCCGAGCCGGGCGGGGCGGGGCCGAGCGGGGGCCGAGGAGGTTCGAGCCGAGCCGAAGCGGGCGATGCCGAACCGAGCCGAAGCGGGACGGAAAGAGCCGAGCCGAAACGGGCCGGAAAGAGCCGAACCGAGCCGAGCCGCGACGGCCCCCCCCCCCCCTCCGGAGCCGGCCGGGAGGACCCCGGCAGAGGCGTTGACTCCAATGCCTGCCGCCGCAGGCGCGGCCGCCGCCCAGCTACGGAGCCGCTGAGCCCCGCCGCCATCGTCCTCGCCCCGGGAAAGGCGGCGGACAATCGGGCGGAGTGCTCGGAGTCGGTCAGCGTCGGCAGGTTTTTCGTTCAGGCAAGTAAGTTAGACAGACGCGCTGAGAGCAGCGGGGGCCTAAATTGTGCCACAACAAAGATGGCCGCTCTGCCGGAAGTGGCTTCAGCCACAACAAAGATGGCGGCGAGGAAGGGCGGAAGTGACGTCACGCCACGCACAACATGGCTGCCCGGTCGTGCCCGGCTTGACCTCCCAAGGATGGCGGCCAAAAAGGCGGGAAAATGGAAGGACCCCGGGCGGTGGGTGCGTGCGATTGACTGCCTGACAAACACTCCGGCGCCGACGCCGCTCCGGCGCAATTTTCCGCGGCTTTTCCGGCCGTGCGGACACGGGCTGTGCGCTCGGCGGCGCCGGGGCCGGGCGCCAGCAGGTCGGGCGCCGACAGGCAGCGGTGAAGACGCCTCACTCTGCCGGGGTCCTTACCGCGGCCGCGTTCTGGGGCTTCTGGCACTCGCGACGACCCGTACCTCGCCGCGGCTCCTTTCACTGGGCGCCCCTATTTACTTAAATGCTTGACATTTAAATCAATAACATAGAAATGGAAATATACACATCTACAATAAAGAAATGAATATAGGGAGATAGATAGATAGATAGATAGATAGATAGATAGATAGATAGATAGATAGATAGATAGATAGATAGATAGATAGATAGATAGATAGATAGATAGATAGATAGATAGATAGATAGAGCCATAAAAGAAGAAATGAATTCCAGTAATCCAAATCTGGACAAGTAAATTAATGATCAGTATGAAAACTATAGGGATAGATGGTGATCTACTTTAATATCTGTTATGCATTGTGTCTGTGTGTACAAATATAAAAGATCAATATTATAGAAATAGATATTAAAAACATGTAAAACAAGGGTTTAATTGTTTTTTATTTGGTTAGAGGCTTAGAGGCAGGGCTTTTAAATGATTAATATAGAAATGAAAATATACACATCTATAATAAAGAAATGTATATAGGGTGATAGATAGGGAGATATATAGATAGGGAGATATATAGATAGGGAGATAGATAGGGGGATAAATAGATAGATAGATAGATAGATAGATAGATAGATAGATAGATAGATAGATAGATAGATAGATAGATAGAAAGATAGAGCCATAAAAGAAAAAATGAATACCAGTAATCCAAATCTGGACAAGTTAATTAATGATCAGTATGAAAACTATATAGATAGATGGTAATGTGCTTTAATATCTGTTATGCATTATATCTGTGTGTATAAATATAGAAGGTCAATATTATAGGAAAATATATTAATTTTTTTATACAAGGGGCTTTTCTTTTTTTATTTAATTAAAGGCATGGCATTTAAATGAATAATATAGAAATGAAAATATACACATCTATAAGAAAGAAATATATGTAGTGAGATAGATAGATAGATAGATAGATAGATAGAGCCATAAAAGAAGAAATAAATACCAGTAATCCCAGTAATCCAAATCTGGACAAGTAAATTAATGATCAGTATGAAAACTATATAGATAGATGGTAATGTACTTTAATATCTGTTATGCATTATATCTGTGTGTATAAATATAGAAGATCAATATTATAGAAAAATATATTAATTTTTTTATACAAGGGGCTTTTCTCTTTTTATTTAATTAAAGGCATGGCATTTAAATGAATAATATAGAAATGAAAATATACACATCTATAAGAAAGAAATGTATGTAGTGATATAGATAGATAGATAGATAGAGCCATAAAAGAAGAAATAAATACCAGTAATCCCAGTAATCCAAATCTGGACAAGTAAATTAATGATCAGTATGAAAACTATAGGGATAGATGGTGATCTACTTTAATATCTGTTATGCATTGTGTCTGTGTGTACAAATATAAAAAATCAATATTATAGAAATAGATATTAAAAACATGTAAAACAAGGGTTTAATTGTTTTTTATTTGGTTAGAGGCTTAGAGACAGGGCTTTTAAATGATTAATATAGAAATGAAAATATACACATCTATAATAAAGAAACGTATATAGGGTGATAGAGAGATATATTGATAGGGAGATAGATAGATAGATAGATAGATAGATAGATAGATAGATAGATAGATAGACAGAGAGATAGAGAGATAGAGAGATATAGCCATAAATAAGAAATAAACACAAATTATCCATATCTAGACAAGCTGGTTAATATTCAATATGAAAAATATACGGATAGATGGTAATGTATTTTAATATCTGTTGTGCATTATATCTCTGTGTGTATAAATAAAGAAAATCAATATTATAGAAATAGATATTATAAATCTTTCAATCAAGGGAATTACTGGTTTTTATTTGCTTACAGGCATGGCATTTAAATGAATAATATAGAAATGAAAATATACACATCTATAATAAAGAAATAAATATAGGGAGATAGAGAGATAGATAGATAGATAGATAGAGCCATAAAAGAAGAAATGAATACCAGTAATCCAAATCTGGACAAGTTAATTAATGATCAGTATGAAAACTATATAGATAGATGGTAATGTGCTTTAATATCTGTTATGCATTATATCTGTGTGTATAAATATAGAAGGTCAATATTATAGGAAAATATATTAATTTTTTTATACAAGGGGCTTTTCTTTTTTTATTTAATTAAAGGCATGGCATTTAAATGAATAATATAGAAATGAAAATATACACATCTATAAGAAAGAAATATATGTAGTGAGATAGATAGATAGATAGATAGATAGATAGATAGATAGATAGAGCCATAAAAGAAGAAATGAATTCCAGTAATCCAAATCTGGACAAGTAAATTAATGATCAGTATGAAAACTATATTGATAGATGGTGATCTACTTTAATATCTGTTATGCATTGTGTCTGTGTGTACAAATATAGAAGATTAATATTTTAGAAGTAGATATTAAAAACATGTAAAACAAGGGTTTAATTGTTTTTTATTTGGTTAGAGGCTTAGAGGCAGGGCTTTTAAATGATTAATATAGAAATGAAAATATACACATCTATAATAAAGAAATGTATATAGGGTGATAGATAGGGAGATATATAGATAGGGAGATATATAGATAGGGAGATAGATAGGGGGATAAATAGATAGATAGATAGATAGATAGATAGATAGATAGATAGATAGATAGATAGATAGATAGATAGAGCCATAAAAGAAGAAATGAATACCAGTAATCCAAATCTGGACAAGTAAATTAATTCTCAGTATGAAAACTATATAGATAGATGGTAATGTGCTTTAATATCTGTTATGCATTATATCTGTGTGTATAAATATAAAAGATCAATATTATAGGAAAATATATTAATTTTTTTATACAAGGGGCTTTTCTATTTTTATTTAATTAAAGGCATGGCATTTAAATGAATAATATAGAAATGAAAATATACACATCTATACGAAAGAAATATATGTAGTGAGATAGATAGATAGATAGATAGATAGATAGATAGATAGATAGAGCCATAAAAGAAGAAATGAATTCCAGTAATCCAAATCTGGACAAGTAAATTAATGATCAGTATGAAAACTATAGGGATAGATGGTGATCTAATTTAATATCTGTTATGCATTGTGTCTGTGTGTACAAATATAAAAAATCAATATTATAGAAATAGATATTAAAAACATGTAAAACAAGGGTTTAATTTTTTTTTATTTGGTTAGAGGCTTAGAGGCAGGGCTTTTAAATGATTAATATAGAAATGAAAATATACACATCTATAATAAAGAAACGTATATAGGGTGATAGAGAGATATATTGATAGGGAGATACATAGATAGATAGATAGATAGATAGATAGATAGATAGATAGATAGATAGACAGAGAGATAGAGTGATAGAGAGATAGAGAGATATAGCCATAAATAAGAAATAAACACAAATTATCCATATCTAGACAAGCTGGTTAATATTCAATATGAAAAATATACGGATAGATGGTAATGTATTTTAATATCTGTTGTGCATTATATCTCTGTGTGTATAAATAAAGAAAATCAATATTATAGAAATAGATATTATAAATCTTTCAATCAAGGGAATTACTGGTTTTTATTTGGTTACAGGCATGGCATTTAAATGAATAATATAGAAATGAAAATATACAAATCTATAATAAAGAAATAGATATAGGGAGATATATAGATAGATAGATAGATAGATAGAGCCATAAAAGAAGAAATGAATACCAGTAATCCAAATCTGGACAAGTAAATTAATGATCTGTATGAAAACTATAGGGATAGATGGTGATGTACTTTAATATCTGTTATGCATTGTGTCTGTGTGTACAAATATAAAAGATCAATATTATAGAAATAGATATTAAAAACATGTAAAACAAGGGTTTAATTGTTTTTTATTTGGTTAGAGGCTTAGAGGCAGGGCTTTTAAATGATTCATATAGAAATGAAAATATACACATCTATAATAAAGAAATGTATATAGGGTGATAGATAGGGAGATATATAGATAGGGAGATATAGAGATAGGGAGATAGATAGGGGGATAAATAGATAGATAGATAGATAGATAGATAGATAGATAGATAGATAGATAGATAGATAGATAGATAGATAGATAGATAGATAGATAGAGCCATAAAAGAAGAAATGAATACCAGTAATCCAAATCTGGACAAGTTAATTAATGATCAGTATGAAAACTATATAGATAGATGGTAATGTGCTTTAATATCTGTTATGCATTATATCTGTGTGTATAAATATAGAAGGTCAATATTATAGGAAAATATATTAATTTTTTTATACAAGGGGCTTTTCTTTTTTTATTTAATTAAAGGCATGGCATTTAAATGAATAATATAGAAATGAAAATATACACATCTATAAGAAAGAAATATATGTAGTGAGATAGATAGATAGATAGATAGATAGATAGATAGAGCCATAAAAGAAGAAATAAATACCAGTAATCCCAGTAATCCAAATGTGGACAAGTTAATTAATGATCAGTATGAAAACTATAGGGATAGATGGTGATCTACTTTAATATCTGTTATGCATTGTGTCTGTGTGTACAAATATAAAAAATCAATATTATAGAAATAGATATTAAAAACATGTAAAACAAGGGTTTAATTTTTTTTTATTTGGTTAGAGGCTTAGAGGCAGGGCTTTTAAATGATTAATATAGAAATGAAAATATACACATCTATAATAAAGAAATGTATATAGGGTGATAGATAGGGAGATATATAGATAGGGAGATATAGAGATAGGGAGATAGATAGGGGGATAAATAGATAGATAGATAGATAGATAGATAGATAGATAGATAGATAGATAGAGTGATAGAGAGATAGAGAGATATAGCCATAAATAAGAAATAAACACAAATTATCTATATCTAGACAAGCTGGTTAATATTCAATATGAAAAATATACGGATAGATGGTAATGTATTTTAATATCTGTTGTGCATTATATCTCTGTGTGTATAAATAAAGAAAATCAATATTATAGAAATAGATATTATAAATCTTTCAATCAAGGGAATTACTGGTTTTTATTTGGTTACAGGCATGGCATTTAAATGAATAATATAGAAATGAAAATATACACATCTATAATAAAATAAATATAGGGAGATATATAGATAGATAGATAGATAGATAGATAGATAGATAGATAGATAGATAGATAGATAGAGCCATAAAAGAAGAAATGAATTCCAGTAATCCAAATCTGGACAAGTAAATTAATGATCAGTATGAAAACTATATTGATAGATGGTGATGTACTTTAATATCTGTTATGCATTGTGTCTGTGTGTACAAGTATAAAAGATCAATATTATAGAAATAGATATTAAAAACATGTAAAACAAGGGTTTAATTGTTTTTTATTTGGTTAGAGGCTTAGAGGCAGGGCTTTTAAATGATTAATATAGAAATGAAAATATACACATCTATAATAAAGAAATGTATATAGGGTGATAGATAGGGAGATATATAGATAGGGAGATATATAGATAGGGAGATAGATAGGGGGATAAATAGATAGATAGATAGATAGATCGATAGATAGATAGATAGATAGATAGATAGATAGATAGATAGATAGATAGATAGATAGATAGAAAGATAGAGCCATAAAAGAAAAAATGAATACCAGTAATCCAAATCTGGACAAGTTAATTAATGATCAGTATGAAAACTATATAGATAGATGGTAATGTGCTTTAATATCTGTTATGCATTATATCTGTGTGTATAAATATAGAAGGTCAATATTATAGGAAAATATATTAATTTTTTTATACAAGGGGCTTTTCTTTTTTTATTTAATTAAAGGCATGGCATTTAAATGAATAATATAGAAATGAAAATATACACATCTATAAGAAAGAAATATATGTAGTGAGATAGATAGATAGATAGATAGATAGATAGAGCCATAAAAGAAGAAATAAATACCAGTAATCCCAGTAATCCAAATCTGGACAAGTAAATTAATGATCAGTATGAAAACTATATAGATAGATGGTAATGTACTTTAATATCTGTTATGCATTATATCTGTGTGTATAAATATAGAAGATCAATATTATAGAAAAATATATTAATTTTTTTATACAAGGGGCTTTTCTCTTTTTATTTAATTAAAGGCATGGCATTTAAATGAATAATATAGAAATGAAAATATACACATCTATAAGAAAGAAATGTATGTAGTGATATAGATAGATAGATAGATAGAGCCATAAAAGAAGAAATAAATACCAGTAATCCCAGTAATCCAAATCTGGACAAGTAAATTAATGATCAGTATGAAAACTATAGGGATAGATGGTGATCTACTTTAATATCTGTTATGCATTGTGTCTGTGTGTACAAATATAAAAAATCAATATTATAGAAATAGATATTAAAAACATGTAAAACAAGGGTTTAATTGTTTTTTATTTGGTTAGAGGCTTAGAGACAGGGCTTTTAAATGATTAATATAGAAATGAAAATATACACATCTATAATAAAGAAACGTATATAGGGTGATAGAGAGATATATTGATAGGGAGATACATAGATAGATAGATAGATAGATAGATAGATAGATAGACAGAGAGATAGAGAGATAGAGAGATATAGCCATAAATAAGAAATAAACACAAATTATCCATATCTAGACAAGCTGGTTAATATTCAATATGAAAAATATACGGATAGATGGTAATGTATTTTAATATCTGTTGTGCATTATATCTCTGTGTGTATAAATAAAGAAAATCAATATTATAGAAATAGATATTATAAATCTTTCAATCAAGGGAATTACTGGTTTTTATTTGCTTACAGGCATGGCATTTAAATGAATAATATAGAAATGAAAATATACACATCTATAATAAAGAAATAAATATAGGGAGATAGAGAGATAGATAGATAGATAGATAGAGCCATAAAAGAAGAAATGAATACCAGTAATCCAAATCTGGACAAGTTAATTAATGATCAGTATGAAAACTATATAGATAGATGGTAATGTGCTTTAATATCTGTTATGCATTATATCTGTGTGTATAAATATAGAAGGTCAATATTATAGGAAAATATATTAATTTTTTTATACAAGGGGCTTTTCTTTTTTTATTTAATTAAAGGCATGGCATTTAAATGAATAATATAGAAATGAAAATATACACATCTATAAGAAAGAAATATATGTAGTGAGATAGATAGATAGATAGATAGATAGATAGATAGATAGATAGAGCCATAAAAGAAGAAATGAATTCCAGTAATCCAAATCTGGACAAGTAAATTAATGATCAGTATGAAAACTATATTGATAGATGGTGATCTACTTTAATATCTGTTATGCATTGTGTCTGTGTGTACAAATATAAAAGATCAATATTATAGAAATAGATATTAAAAACATGTAAAACAAGGGTTTAATTGTTTTTTATTTGGTTAGAGGCTTAGAGGCAGGGCTTTTAAATGATTAATATAGAAATGAAAATATACACATCTATAATAAAGAAATGTATATAGGGTGATAGATAGGGAGATATATAGATAGGGAGATATATAGATAGGGAGATAGATAGGGGGATAAATAGATAGATAGATAGATAGATAGATAGATAGATAGATAGATAGATAGATAGATAGATAGATAGAGCCATAAAAGAAGAAATGAATTCCAGTAATCCAAATCTGGACAAGTAAATTAATTATCAGTATGAAAACTATATAGATAGATGGTAATGTACTTTAATATCTGTTATGCATTATATCTGTGTGTATAAATATAGAAGATCAATATTATAGGAAAATATATTAATTTTTTTATACAAGGGGCTTTTCTTTTTTTATTTAATTAAAGGCATGGCATTTAAATGAATAATATAGAAATGAAAATATACACATCTATAAGAAAGAAATGTATGTAGTGATATAGATAGATAGATAGATAGATAGATAGAGCCATAAAAGAAGAAATAAATACCAGTAATCCCAGTAATCCAAATCTGGACAAGTAAATTAATGATCAGTATGAAAACTATAGGGATAGATGGTGATGTACTTTAATATCTGTTATGCATTGTGTCTGTGTGTACAAATATAAAAGATCAATATTATAGAAATAGATATTAAAAACATTTAAAACAAGGGTTTAATTGTTTTTTATTTGGTTAGAGGCTTAGAGGCAGGGCTTTTAAATGATTAATATAGGAATGAAAATATACACATCTATAATAAAGAAACGTATATAGGGTGATAGATAGGGAGATATATAGATAGGGAGATACATAGATAGATAGATAGATAGATAGATAGATAGATAGATAGATAGAGTGATAGAGAGATAGAGAGATATAGCCATAAATAAGAAATAAACACAAATTATCTATATCTAGACAAGCTGGTTAATATTCAATATGAAAAATATACGGATAGATGGTAATGTATTTTAATATCTGTTGTGCATTATATCTCTGTGTGTATAAATAAAGAAAATCAATATTATAGAAATAGATATTATAAATCTTTCAATCAAGGGAATTACTGGTTTTTATTTGGTTACAGGCATGGCATTTAAATGAATAATATAGAAATGAAAATATACACATCTATAATAAAATAAATATAGGGAGATATATAGATAGATAGATAGATAGATAGATAGATAGATAGATAGATAGATAGATAGATAGAGCCATAAAAGAAGAAATGAATACCAGTAATCCAAATCTGGACAAGTTAATTAATGATCAGTATGAAAACTATATAGATAGATGGTAATGTGCTTTAGTATCTGTTATGCATTATATCTGTGTGTATAAATATAGAAGGTCAATATTATAGGAAAATATATTAATTTTTTTATACAAGGGGCTTTTCTTTTTTTATTTAATTAAAGGCATGGCATTTAAATGAATAATATAGAAATGAAAATATACACATCTATAAGAAAGAAATATATGTAGTGAGATAGATAGATAGATAGATAGATACATAGATAGATAGATAGATAGATAGAGCCATAAAAGAAGAAATGAATTCCAGTAATCCAAATCTGGACAAGTAAATTAATGATCAGTATGAAAACTATATTGATAGATGGTGATCTACTTTAATATCTGTTATGCATTGTGTCTGTGTGTACAAATATAGAAGATTAATATTATAGAAGTAGATATTAAAAACATGTAAAACAAGGGTTTAATTGTTTTTTATTTGGTTAGAGGCTTAGAGGCAGGGCTTTTAAATGATTAATATAGAAATGAAAATATACACATCTATAATAAAGAAATGTATATAGGGTGATAGATAGGGAGATATAGAGATAGGGAGATAGATAGGGGGATAAATAGATAGATAGATAGATAGATAGATAGATAGATAGATAGATAGATAGATAGATAGATAGATAGAGCCATAAAAGAAGAAATGAATACCAGTAATCCAAATCTGGACAAGTAAATTAATTCTCAGTATGAAAACTATATAGATAGATGGTAATGTGCTTTAATATCTGTTATGCATTATATCTGTGTGTATAAATATAAAAGATCAATATTATAGGAAAATATATTAATTTTTTTATACAAGGGGCTTTTCTATTTTTATTTAATTAAAGGCATGGCATTTAAATGAATAATATAGAAATGAAAATATACACATCTATACGAAAGAAATATATGTAGTGAGATAGATAGATAGATAGATAGATAGATAGATAGATAGATAGATAGAGCCATAAAAGAAGAAATGAATTCCAGTAATCCAAATCTGGACAAGTAAATTAATGATCAGTATGAAAACTATAGGGATAGATGGTGATCTAATTTAATATCTGTTATGCATTGTGTCTGTGTGTACAAATATAAAAAATCAATATTATAGAAATAGATATTAAAAACATGTAAAACAAGGGTTTAATTTTTTTTTATTTGGTTAGAGGCTTAGAGGCAGGGCTTTTAAATGATTAATATAGGAATGAAAATATACACATCTATAATAAAGAAACGTATATAGGGTGATAGATAGGGAGATATATAGATAGGGAGATACATAGATAGATAGATTGATAGATAGATAGATAGATAGAGTGATAGAGAGATAGAGAGATATAGCCATAAATAAGAAATAAACACAAATTATCTATATCTAGACAAGCTGGTTAATATTCAATATGAAAAATATATGGATAGATGGTAATGTATTTTAATATCTGTTGTGCATTATATCTCTGTGTGTATAAATAAAGAAAATCAATATTATAGAAATAGATATTATAAATCTTTCAATCAAGGGAATTACTGGTTTTTATTTGGTTACAGGCATGGCATTTAAATGAATAATATAGAAATGAAAATATACACATCTATAATAAAATAAATATAGGGAGATATATAGATAGATAGATAGATAGATAGATAGATAGATAGATAGATAGATAGAGCCATAAAAGAAGAAATGAATACCAGTAATCCAAATCTGGACAAGTTAATTAATGATCAGTATGAAAACTATATAGATAGATGGTAATGTGCTTTAATATCTGTTATGCATTATATCTGTGTGTATAAATATAGAAGGTCAATATTATAGGAAAATATATTAATTTTTTTATACAAGGGGCTTTTCTATTTTTATTTAATTAAAGGCATGGCATTTAAATGAATAATATAGAAATGAAAATATACACATCTATACGAAAGAAATATATGTAGTGAGATAGATAGATAGATAGATAGATAGATAGATAGAGCCATAAAAGAAGAAATGAATTCCAGTAATCCAAATCTGGACAAGTAAATTAATGATCAGTATGAAAACTATAGGGATAGATGGTGATCTAATTTAATATCTGTTATGCATTGTGTCTGTGTGTACAAATATAAAAAATCAATATTATAGAAATAGATATTAAAAACATGTAAAACAAGGGTTTAATTTTTTTTTATTTGGTTAGAGGCTTAGAGGCAGGGCTTTTAAATGATTAATATAGGAATGAAAATATACACATCTATAATAAAGAAACGTATATAGGGTGATAGATAGGGAGATATATAGATAGGGAGATACATAGATAGATAGATTGATAGATAGATAGATAGATAGAGTGATAGAGAGATAGAGAGATATAGCCATAAATAAGAAATAAACACAAATTATCTATATCTAGACAAGCTGGTTAATATTCAATATGAAAAATATATGGATAGATGGTAATGTATTTTAATATCTGTTGTGCATTATATCTCTGTGTGTATAAATAAAGAAAATCAATATTATAGAAATAGATATTATAAATCTTTCAATCAAGGGAATTACTGGTTTTTATTTGGTTACAGGCATGGCATTTAAATGAATAATATAGAAATGAAAATATACACATCTATAATAAAATAAATATAGGGAGATATATAGATAGATAGATAGATAGATAGATAGATAGATAGATAGATAGATAGAGCCATAAAAGAAGAAATGAATTCCAGTAATCCAAATCTGGACAAGTAAATTAATGATCAGTATGAAAACTATATTGATAGATGGTGATCTACTTTAATATCTGTTATGCATTGTGTCTGTGTGTACAAATATAGAAGATTAATATTATAGAAATTGATATTAAAAACATGTAAAACAAGGGTTTAATTGTTTTTTATTTGGTTAGAGGCTTAGAGGCAGGGCTTTTAAATGATTAATATAGAAATGAAAATATACACATCTATAATAAAGAAATGTATATAGGGTGATAGATAGGGAGATATATAGATAGGGAGATATATAGATAGGGAGATAGATAGGGGGATAAATAGATAGATAGATAGATAGATAGATAGATAGATAGATAGATAGATAGATAGATAGATAGATAGATAGATAGATAGATAGAGCCATAAAAGAAGAAATGAATTCCAGTAATCCAAATCTGGACAAGTAAATTAATTATCAGTATGAAAACTATATAGATAGATGGTAATGTACTTTAATATCTGTTATGCATTATATCTGTGTGTATAAATATAGAAGATCAATATTATAGGAAAATATATTAATTTTTTTATACAAGGGGCTTTTCTTTTTTTATTTAATTAAAGGCAAGGCATTTAAATGAATAATATAGAAATGAAAATATACACATCTGTAAGAAAGAAATGTATGTAGTGATATAGATAGATAGATAGATAGATAGATAGATCGATAGAGCCATAAAAGAAGAAATAAATACCAGTAATCCAAATCTGGACAAGTAAATTAATGATCAGTATGAAAACTATAGGGATAGATGGTGATGTACTTTAATATCTGTTATGCATTGTGTCTGTGTGTACAAATATAAAAGATCAATATTATAGAAATAGATATTAAAAACATTTAAAACAAGGGTTTAATTGTTTTTTATTTGGTTAGAGGCTTAGAGGCAGGGCTTTTAAACGAGTAATATAGAAATGAAAATATACACATCTATAATAAAGAAATAAATAAAGGGAGATATATCTATGTATAAATTGAAATAAAAACCAAAAAAAAACCCAAGTTATCTAAAACTAGACAAGTAGATTAATATTCAATTTGAAAAATATATGGATCGACGTTCATATATTTTTATATTGATTATGCATTTTATCTATGTGTATAAATATAGCTCAATATGATAGAAATAAATATTAATTACATTTAAGTGAAGGTGTATTTTGTTTTTTATTTGGTTAGAGGCAGGGCTTGCTAAGTTTCGATGGGGGGTGGGTTTTGGGACGTACCTCGGAGAAGAATTTTTGGAAGGGGGTTGCACACGTGGTTTCTTGCCTCGCTTCTCTGCACGTGCAGGGGCGCCCCCCCGCCCGCCCCGGGCTGAGCTCTGCGGCAGTGCTGCCGCCTTGTGGGCAAAGAGCGGTACTGCAGCTGTGCGCCGAGCCGGGCGGGGCGGGGCCGAGCGGGGGCCGAGGAGGTTCGAGCCGAGCCGAAGCGGGCGATGCCGAACCGAGCCGAAGCGGGACGGAAAGAGCCGAGCCGAAACGGGCCGGAAAGAGCCGAACCGAGCCGAGCCGCGACGGCCCCCCCCCCCCCTCCGGAGCCGGCCGGGAGGACCCCGGCAGAGGCGTTGACTCCAATGCCTGCCGCCGCAGGCGCGGCCGCCGCCCAGCTACGGAGCCGCTGAGCCCCGCCGCCATCGTCCTCGCCCCGGGAAAGGCGGCGGACAATCGGGCGGAGTGCTCGGAGTCGGTCAGCGTCGGCAGGTTTTTCGTTCAGGCAAGTAAGTTAGACAGACGCGCTGAGAGCAGCGGGGGCCTAAATTGTGCCACAACAAAGATGGCCGCTCTGCCGGAAGTGGCTTCAGCCACAACAAAGATGGCGGCGAGGAAGGGCGGAAGTGACGTCACGCCACGCACAACATGGCTGCCCGGTCGTGCCCGGCTTGACCTCCCAAGGATGGCGGCCAAAAAGGCGGGAAAATGGAAGGACCCCGGGCGGTGGGTGCGTGCGATTGACTGCCTGACAAACACTCCGGCGCCGACGCCGCTCCGGCGCAATTTTCCGCGGCTTTTCCGGCCGTGCGGACACGGGCTGTGCGCTCGGCGGCGCCGGGGCCGGGCGCCAGCAGGTCGGGCGCCGACAGGCAGCGGTGAAGACGCCTCACTCTGCCGGGGTCCTTACCGCGGCCGCGTTCTGGGGCTTCTGGCACTCGCGACGACCCGTACCTCGCCGCGGCTCCTTTCACTGGGCGCCCCTATTTACTTAAATGCTTGACATTTAAATCAATAACATAGAAATGGAAATATACACATCTACAATAAAGAAATGAATATAGGGAGATAGATAGATAGATAGATAGATAGATAGATAGATAGATAGATAGATAGATAGATAGATAGATAGATAGATAGATAGATAGATAGATAGATAGATAGATAGATAGAGCCATAAAAGAAGAAATGAATTCCAGTAATCCAAATCTGGACAAGTAAATTAATGATCAGTATGAAAACTATAGGGATAGATGGTGATCTACTTTAATATCTGTTATGCATTGTGTCTGTGTGTACAAATATAAAAGATCAATATTATAGAAATAGATATTAAAAACATGTAAAACAAGGGTTTAATTGTTTTTTATTTGGTTAGTGGCTTAGAGGCAGGGCTTTTAAATGATTAATATAGAAATGAAAATATACACATCTATAATAAAGAAATGTATATAGGGTGATAGATAGGGAGATATATAGATAGGGAGATATAGAGATAGGGAGATAGATAGGGGGATAAATAGATAGATAGATAGATAGATAGATAGATAGATAGATAGATAGATAGATAGAGCCATAAAAGAAGAAATGAATACCAGTAATCCAAATCTGGACAAGTAAATTAATTATCAGTATGAAAACTATATAAATAGATGGTAATGTACTTTAATATCTGTTATGCATTATATCTGTGTGTATAAATATAGAAGATCAATATTATAGGAAAATATATTAATTTTTTTATACAAGGGGCTTTTCTTTTTTTATTTAATTAAAGGCATGGCATTTAAATGAATAATATAGAAATGAAAATATACACATCTATAAGAAAGAAATGTATGTAGTGATATAGATAGATAGATAGATAGATAGATAGATAGAGCCATAAAAGAAGAAATAAATACCAGTAATCCCAGTAATCCAAATCTGGACAAGTAAATTAATGATCAGTATGAAAACTATAGGGATAGATGGTGATCTACTTTAATATCTGTTATGCATTGTGTCTGTGTGTACAAATATAAAAGATCAATATTATAGAAATAGATATTAAAAACATTTAAAACAAGGGTTTAATTGTTTTTTATTTGGTTAGAGGCTTAGAGGCAGGGCTTTTAAATGATTAATATAGGAATGAAAATATACACATCTATAATAAAGAAACGTATATAGGGTGATAGATAGGGAGATATATAGATAGGGAGATACATAGATAGATAGATAGATAGATAGATAGATAGATAGAGTGATAGAGAGATAGAGAGATATAGCCATAAATAAGAAATAAACACAAATTATCTATATCTAGACAAGCTGGTTAATATTCAATATGAAAAATATACGGATAGATGGTAATGTATTTTAATATCTGTTGTGCATTATATCTCTGTGTGTATAAATAAAGAAAATCAATATTATAGAAATAGATATTATAAATCTTTCAATCAAGGGAATTACTGGTTTTTATTTGGTTACAGGCATGGCATTTAAATGAATAATATAGAAATGAAAATATACACATCTATAATAAAATAAATATAGGGAGATATATAGATAGATAGATAGATAGATAGATAGATAGATAGATAGATAGATAGATAGAGCCATAAAAGAAGAAATGAATTCCAGTAATCCAAATCTGGACAAGTAAATTAATGATCAGTATGAAAACTATATTGATAGATGGTGATCTACTTTAATATCTGTTATGCATTGTGTCTGTGTGTACAAATATAAAAGATCAATATTATAGAAATAGATATTAAAAACATGTAAAACAAGGGTTTAATTGTTTTTTATTTGGTTAGAGGCTTAGAGGCAGGGCTTTTAAATGATTAATATAGAAATGAAAATATACACATCTATAATAAAGAAATGTATATAGGGTGATAGATAGGGAGATATATAGATAGGGAGATATATAGATAGGGAGATAGATAGGGGGATAAATAGATAGATAGATAGATAGATAGATAGATAGATAGATAGATAGATAGATAGATAGATAGATAGAAAGATAGAGCCATAAAAGAAAAAATGAATACCAGTAATCCAAATCTGGACAAGTTAATTAATGATCAGTATGAAAACTATATAGATAGATGGTAATGTGCTTTAATATCTGTTATGCATTATATCTGTGTGTATAAATATAGAAGGTCAATATTATAGGAAAATATATTAATTTTTTTATACAAGGGGCTTTTCTTTTTTTATTTAATTAAAGGCATGGCATTTAAATGAATAATATAGAAATGAAAATATACACATCTATAAGAAAGAAATATATGTAGTGAGATAGATAGATAGATAGATAGATAGATAGAGCCATAAAAGAAGAAATAAATACCAGTAATCCCAGTAATCCAAATCTGGACAAGTAAATTAATGATCAGTATGAAAACTATATAGATAGATGGTAATGTACTTTAATATCTGTTATGCATTATATCTGTGTGTATAAATATAGAAGATCAATATTATAGAAAAATATATTAATTTTTTTATACAAGGGGCTTTTCTCTTTTTATTTAATTAAAGGCATGGCATTTAAATGAATAATATAGAAATGAAAATATACACATCTATAAGAAAGAAATGTATGTAGTGATATAGATAGATAGATAGATAGAGCCATAAAAGAAGAAATAAATACCAGTAATCCCAGTAATCCAAATCTGGACAAGTAAATTAATGATCAGTATGAAAACTATAGGGATAGATGGTGATCTACTTTAATATCTGTTATGCATTGTGTCTGTGTGTACAAATATAAAAAATCAATATTATAGAAATAGATATTAAAAACATGTAAAACAAGGGTTTAATTGTTTTTTATTTGGTTAGAGGCTTAGAGACAGGGCTTTTAAATGATTAATATAGAAATGAAAATATACACATCTATAATAAAGAAACGTATATAGGGTGATAGAGAGATATATTGATAGGGAGATAGATAGATAGATAGATAGATAGATAGATAGATAGATAGATAGATAGACAGAGAGATAGAGAGATAGAGAGATATAGCCATAAATAAGAAATAAACACAAATTATCCATATCTAGACAAGCTGGTTAATATTCAATATGAAAAATATACGGATAGATGGTAATGTATTTTAATATCTGTTGTGCATTATATCTCTGTGTGTATAAATAAAGAAAATCAATATTATAGAAATAGATATTATAAATCTTTCAATCAAGGGAATTACTGGTTTTTATTTGCTTACAGGCATGGCATTTAAATGAATAATATAGAAATGAAAATATACACATCTATAATAAAGAAATAAATATAGGGAGATAGAGAGATAGATAGATAGATAGATAGAGCCATAAAAGAAGAAATGAATACCAGTAATCCAAATCTGGACAAGTTAATTAATGATCAGTATGAAAACTATATAGATAGATGGTAATGTGCTTTAATATCTGTTATGCATTATATCTGTGTGTATAAATATAGAAGGTCAATATTATAGGAAAATATATTAATTTTTTTATACAAGGGGCTTTTCTTTTTTTATTTAATTAAAGGCATGGCATTTAAATGAATAATATAGAAATGAAAATATACACATCTATAAGAAAGAAATATATGTAGTGAGATAGATAGATAGATAGATAGATAGATAGATAGATAGATAGAGCCATAAAAGAAGAAATGAATTCCAGTAATCCAAATCTGGACAAGTAAATTAATGATCAGTATGAAAACTATATTGATAGATGGTGATCTACTTTAATATCTGTTATGCATTGTGTCTGTGTGTACAAATATAGAAGATTAATATTTTAGAAGTAGATATTAAAAACATGTAAAACAAGGGTTTAATTGTTTTTTATTTGGTTAGAGGCTTAGAGGCAGGGCTTTTAAATGATTAATATAGAAATGAAAATATACACATCTATAATAAAGAAATGTATATAGGGTGATAGATAGGGAGATATATAGATAGGGAGATATATAGATAGGGAGATAGATAGGGGGATAAATAGATAGATAGATAGATAGATAGATAGATAGATAGATAGATAGATAGATAGATAGATAGAGCCATAAAAGAAGAAATGAATACCAGTAATCCAAATCTGGACAAGTAAATTAATTCTCAGTATGAAAACTATATAGATAGATGGTAATGTGCTTTAATATCTGTTATGCATTATATCTGTGTGTATAAATATAAAAGATCAATATTATAGGAAAATATATTAATTTTTTTATACAAGGGGCTTTTCTATTTTTATTTAATTAAAGGCATGGCATTTAAATGAATAATATAGAAATGAAAATATACACATCTATACGAAAGAAATATATGTAGTGAGATAGATAGATAGATAGATAGATAGATAGATAGATAGATAGAGCCATAAAAGAAGAAATGAATTCCAGTAATCCAAATCTGGACAAGTAAATTAATGATCAGTATGAAAACTATAGGGATAGATGGTGATCTAATTTAATATCTGTTATGCATTGTGTCTGTGTGTACAAATATAAAAAATCAATATTATAGAAATAGATATTAAAAACATGTAAAACAAGGGTTTAATTTTTTTTTATTTGGTTAGAGGCTTAGAGGCAGGGCTTTTAAATGATTAATATAGAAATGAAAATATACACATCTATAATAAAGAAACGTATATAGGGTGATAGAGAGATATATTGATAGGGAGATACATAGATAGATAGATAGATAGATAGATAGATAGATAGATAGATAGACAGAGAGATAGAGTGATAGAGAGATAGAGAGATATAGCCATAAATAAGAAATAAACACAAATTATCCATATCTAGACAAGCTGGTTAATATTCAATATGAAAAATATACGGATAGATGGTAATGTATTTTAATATCTGTTGTGCATTATATCTCTGTGTGTATAAATAAAGAAAATCAATATTATAGAAATAGATATTATAAATCTTTCAATCAAGGGAATTACTGGTTTTTATTTGGTTACAGGCATGGCATTTAAATGAATAATATAGAAATGAAAATATACAAATCTATAATAAAGAAATAGATATAGGGAGATATATAGATAGATAGATAGATAGATAGAGCCATAAAAGAAGAAATGAATACCAGTAATCCAAATCTGGACAAGTAAATTAATGATCTGTATGAAAACTATAGGGATAGATGGTGATGTACTTTAATATCTGTTATGCATTGTGTCTGTGTGTACAAATATAAAAGATCAATATTATAGAAATAGATATTAAAAACATGTAAAACAAGGGTTTAATTGTTTTTTATTTGGTTAGAGGCTTAGAGGCAGGGCTTTTAAATGATTCATATAGAAATGAAAATATACACATCTATAATAAAGAAATGTATATAGGGTGATAGATAGGGAGATATATAGATAGGGAGATATAGAGATAGGGAGATAGATAGGGGGATAAATAGATAGATAGATAGATAGATAGATAGATAGATAGATAGATAGATAGATAGATAGATAGATAGATAGAGCCATAAAAGAAGAAATGAATACCAGTAATCCAAATCTGGACAAGTTAATTAATGATCAGTATGAAAACTATATAGATAGATGGTAATGTGCTTTAATATCTGTTATGCATTATATCTGTGTGTATAAATATAGAAGGTCAATATTATAGGAAAATATATTAATTTTTTTATACAAGGGGCTTTTCTTTTTTTATTTAATTAAAGGCATGGCATTTAAATGAATAATATAGAAATGAAAATATACACATCTATAAGAAAGAAATATATGTAGTGAGATAGATAGATAGATAGATAGATAGATAGATAGAGCCATAAAAGAAGAAATAAATACCAGTAATCCCAGTAATCCAAATGTGGACAAGTTAATTAATGATCAGTATGAAAACTATAGGGATAGATGGTGATCTACTTTAATATCTGTTATGCATTGTGTCTGTGTGTACAAATATAAAAAATCAATATTATAGAAATAGATATTAAAAACATGTAAAACAAGGGTTTAATTTTTTTTTATTTGGTTAGAGGCTTAGAGGCAGGGCTTTTAAATGATTAATATAGAAATGAAAATATACACATCTATAATAAAGAAATGTATATAGGGTGATAGATAGGGAGATATATAGATAGGGAGATATAGAGATAGGGAGATAGATAGGGGGATAAATAGATAGATAGATAGATAGATAGATAGATAGATAGATAGATAGACAGAGAGATAGAGAGATAGAGAGATAGAGAGATATAGCCATAAATAAGAAATAAACACAAATTATCTATATCTAGACAAGCTGGTTAATATTCAATATGAAAAATATACAGATAGATGGTAATGTATTTTAATATCTGTTGTGCATTATATCTCTGTGTGTATAAATAAAGAAAATCAATATTATAGAAATAGATATTATAAATCTTTCAATCAAGGGAATTACTGGTTTTTATTTGCTTACAGGCATGGCATTTAAATGAATAATATAGAAATGAAAATATAAACATCTATAATAAAGAAATAAATATAGGGAGATAGAGAGATAGAGAGATAGATAGATAGATAGATAGGTAGATAGATAGATAGATAGAGCCATAAAAGAAGAAATGAATTCCAGTAATCCAAATCTGGACAAGTAAATTAATGATCAGTATGAAAACTATATTGATAGATGGTGATCTACTTTAATATCTGTTATGCATTGTGTCTGTGTGTACAAATATAGAAGATTAATATTATAGAAATTGATATTAAAAACATGTAAAACAAGGGTTTAATTGTTTTTTATTTGGTTAGAGGCTTAGAGGCAGGGCTTTTAAATGATTAATATAGAAATGAAAATATACACATCTATAATAAAGAAATGTATATAGGGTGATAGATAGGGAGATATATAGATAGGGAGATATATAGATAGGGAGATAGATAGGGGGATAAATAGATAGATAGATAGATAGATAGATAGATAGATAGATAGATAGATAGATAGATAGAGCCATAAAAGAAGAAATGAATTCCAGTAATCCAAATCTGGACAAGTAAATTAATGATCAGTATGAAAACTATAGGGATAGATGGTGATGTACTTTAATATCTGTTATGCATTGTGTCTGTGTGTACAAATATAAAAGATCAATATTATAGAAGTAGATATTAAAAACATTTAAAACAAGGGTTTAATTGTTTTTTATTTGGTTAGAGGCTTCGAGGCAGGGCTTTTAAACGAGTAATATAGAAATGAAAATATACACATCTATAATAAAGAAATAAATAAAGGGAGATATATCTATGTATAAATTGAAATAAAAACCAAAAAAAACCCAAGTTATCTAAAACTAGACAAGTAGATTAATATTCAATTTGAAAAATATATGGATCGACGTTCATATATTTTTATATTGATTATGCATTTTATCTATGTGTATAAATATAGCTCAATATGATAGAAATAAATATTAATTACATTTAAG
Organism: Cyanistes caeruleus; assembly: GCF_971803275.1. NCBI lineage: Eukaryota > Metazoa > Chordata > Aves > Passeriformes > Paridae > Cyanistes > Cyanistes caeruleus. The sequence goes on along the minus strand of NC_141703.1, from coordinate 193,200 downwards.
TGAAGGTGTATTTTGTTTTTTATTTGGTTAGAGGCAGGGCTTGCTAAGTTTCGATGGGGGGTGGGTTTTGGGACGTACCTCGGAGAAGAATTTTTGGAAGGGGGTTGCACACGTGGTTTCTTGCCTCGCTTCTCTGCACGTGCAGGGGCGCCCCCCCGCCCGCCCCGGGCTGAGCTCTGCGGCAGTGCTGCCGCCTTGTGGGCAAAGAGCGGTACTGCAGCTGTGCGCCGAGCCGGGCGGGGCGGGGCCGAGCGGGGGCCGAGGAGGTTCGAGCCGAGCCGAAGCGGGCGATGCCGAACCGAGCCGAAGCGGGACGGAAAGAGCCGAGCCGAAACGGGCCGGAAAGAGCCGAACCGAGCCGAGCCGCGACGGCCCCCCCCCCCCTCCGGAGCCGGCCGGGAGGACCCCGGCAGAGGCGTTGACTCCAATGCCTGCCGCCGCAGGCGCGGCCGCCGCCCAGCTACGGAGCCGCTGAGCCCCGCCGCCATCGTCCTCGCCCCGGGAAAGGCGGCGGACAATCGGGCGGAGTGCTCGGAGTCGGTCAGCGTCGGCAGGTTTTTCGTTCAGGCAAGTAAGTTAGACAGACGCGCTGAGAGCAGCGGGGGCCTAAATTGTGCCACAACAAAGATGGCCGCTCTGCCGGAAGTGGCTTCAGCCACAACAAAGATGGCGGCGAGGAAGGGCGGAAGTGACGTCACGCCACGCACAACATGGCTGCCCGGTCGTGCCCGGCTTGACCTCCCAAGGATGGCGGCCAAAAAGGCGGGAAAATGGAAGGACCCCGGGCGGTGGGTGCGTGCGATTGACTGCCTGACAAACACTCCGGCGCCGACGCCGCTCCGGCGCAATTTTCCGCGGCTTTTCCGGCCGTGCGGACACGGGCTGTGCGCTCGGCGGCGCCGGGGCCGGGCGCCAGCAGGTCGGGCGCCGACAGGCAGCGGTGAAGACGCCTCACTCTGCCGGGGTCCTTACCGCGGCCGCGTTCTGGGGCTTCTGGCACTCGCGACGACCCGTACCTCGCCGCGGCTCCTTTCACTGGGCGCCCCTATTTACTTAAATGCTTGACATTTAAATCAATAACATAGAAATGGAAATATACACATCTACAATAAAGAAATGAATATAGGGAGATAGATAGATAGATAGATAGATAGATAGATAGATAGATAGATAGATAGATAGATAGATAGATAGATAGATAGAGTGATAGAGAGATAGAGAGATATAGCCATAAATAAGAAATAAACACAAATTATCCATATCTAGACAAGCTGGTTAATATTCAATATGAAAAATATACGGATAGATGGTAATGTATTTTAATATCTGTTGTGCATTATATCTCTGTGTGTATAAATAAAGAAAATCAATATTATAGAAATAGATATTATAAATCTTTCAATCAAGGGAATTACTGTTTTTTATTTGGTTACAGGCATGGCATTTAAATGAATAATATAGAAATGAAAATATACACATCTATAATAAAGAAATAAATATAGGGAGATATATAGATAGATAGATAGATAGATAGAGCCATAAAAGAAGAAATGAATACCAGTAATCCAAATCTGGACAAGTAAATTAATGATCTGTATGAAAACTATAGGGATAGATGGTGATGTACTTTAATATCTGTTATGCATTGTGTCTGTGTGTACAAATATAAAAGATCAATATTATAGAAATAGATATTAAAAACATGTAAAACAAGGGTTTAATTGTTTTTTATTTGGTTAGTGGCTTAGAGGCAGGGCTTTTAAATGATTAATATAGAAATGAAAATATACACATCTATAATAAAGAAATGTATATAGGGTGATAGATAGGGAGATATATAGATAGGGAGATATATAGATAGGGAGATAGATAGGGGGATAAATAGATAGATAGATAGATAGATAGATAGATAGATAGATAGATAGATAGATAGATAGATAGATAGATAGATAGATAGATAGATAGATAGAGCCATAAAAGAAGAAATGAATTCCAGTAATCCAAATCTGGACAAGTAAATTAATTATCAGTATGAAAACTATATAGATAGATGGTAATGTACTTTAATATCTGTTATGCATTATATCTGTGTGTATAAATATAGAAGATCAATATTATAGGAAAATATATTAATTTTTTTATACAAGGGGCTTTTCTTTTTTTATTTAATTAAAGGCATGGCATTTAAATGAATAATATAGAAATGAAAATATACACATCTATAAGAAAGAAATGTATGTAGTGATATAGATAGATAGATAGATAGATAGAGCCATAAAAGAAGAAATAAATACCAGTAATCCCAGTAATCCAAATCTGGACAAGTAAATTAATGATCAGTATGAAAACTATAGGGATAGATGGTGATGTACTTTAATATCTGTTATGCATTGTGTCTGTGTGTACAAATATAAAAGATCAATATTATAGAAATAGATATTAAAAACATTTAAAACAAGGGTTTAATTGTTTTTTATTTGGTTAGAGGCTTAGAGGCAGGGCTTTTAAATGATTAATATAGGAATGAAAATATACACATCTATAATAAAGAAACGTATATAGGGTGATAGATAGGGAGATATATAGATAGGGAGATACATAGATAGATAGATAGATAGATAGATAGATAGATAGATAGATAGAGTGATAGAGAGATAGAGAGATATAGCCATAAATAAGAAATAAACACAAATTATCTATATCTAGACAAGCTGGTTAATATTCAATATGAAAAATATACGGATAGATGGTAATGTATTTTAATATCTGTTGTGCATTATATCTCTGTGTGTATAAATAAAGAAAATCAATATTATAGAAATAGATATTATAAATCTTTCAATCAAGGGAATTACTGGTTTTTATTTGGTTACAGGCATGGCATTTAAATGAATAATATAGAAATGAAAATATACACATCTATAATAAAATAAATATAGGGAGATATATAGATAGATAGATAGATAGATAGATAGATAGATAGATAGATAGATAGATAGATAGAGCCATAAAAGAAGAAATGAATACCAGTAATCCAAATCTGGACAAGTTAATTAATGATCAGTATGAAAACTATATAGATAGATGGTAATGTGCTTTAGTATCTGTTATGCATTATATCTGTGTGTATAAATATAGAAGGTCAATATTATAGGAAAATATATTAATTTTTTTATACAAGGGGCTTTTCTTTTTTTATTTAATTAAAGGCATGGCATTTAAATGAATAATATAGAAATGAAAATATACACATCTATAAGAAAGAAATATATGTAGTGAGATAGATAGATAGATAGATAGATACATAGATAGATAGATAGATAGATAGAGCCATAAAAGAAGAAATGAATTCCAGTAATCCAAATCTGGACAAGTAAATTAATGATCAGTATGAAAACTATATTGATAGATGGTGATCTACTTTAATATCTGTTATGCATTGTGTCTGTGTGTACAAATATAGAAGATTAATATTATAGAAGTAGATATTAAAAACATGTAAAACAAGGGTTTAATTGTTTTTTATTTGGTTAGAGGCTTAGAGGCAGGGCTTTTAAATGATTAATATAGAAATGAAAATATACACATCTATAATAAAGAAATGTATATAGGGTGATAGATAGGGAGATATAGAGATAGGGAGATAGATAGGGGGATAAATAGATAGATAGATAGATAGATAGATAGATAGATAGATAGATAGATAGATAGATAGATAGATAGATAGAGCCATAAAAGAAGAAATGAATACCAGTAATCCAAATCTGGACAAGTAAATTAATTCTCAGTATGAAAACTATATAGATAGATGGTAATGTGCTTTAATATCTGTTATGCATTATATCTGTGTGTATAAATATAAAAGATCAATATTATAGGAAAATATATTAATTTTTTTATACAAGGGGCTTTTCTATTTTTATTTAATTAAAGGCATGGCATTTAAATGAATAATATAGAAATGAAAATATACACATCTATACGAAAGAAATATATGTAGTGAGATAGATAGATAGATAGATAGATAGATAGATAGATAGAGCCATAAAAGAAGAAATGAATTCCAGTAATCCAAATCTGGACAAGTAAATTAATGATCAGTATGAAAACTATAGGGATAGATGGTGATCTAATTTAATATCTGTTATGCATTGTGTCTGTGTGTACAAATATAAAAAATCAATATTATAGAAATAGATATTAAAAACATGTAAAACAAGGGTTTAATTTTTTTTTATTTGGTTAGAGGCTTAGAGGCAGGGCTTTTAAATGATTAATATAGGAATGAAAATATACACATCTATAATAAAGAAACGTATATAGGGTGATAGATAGGGAGATATATAGATAGGGAGATACATAGATAGATAGATTGATAGATAGATAGATAGATAGAGTGATAGAGAGATAGAGAGATATAGCCATAAATAAGAAATAAACACAAATTATCTATATCTAGACAAGCTGGTTAATATTCAATATGAAAAATATATGGATAGATGGTAATGTATTTTAATATCTGTTGTGCATTATATCTCTGTGTGTATAAATAAAGAAAATCAATATTATAGAAATAGATATTATAAATCTTTCAATCAAGGGAATTACTGGTTTTTATTTGGTTACAGGCATGGCATTTAAATGAATAATATAGAAATGAAAATATACACATCTATAATAAAATAAATATAGGGAGATATATAGATAGATAGATAGATAGATAGATAGATAGATAGATAGATAGATAGATAGATAGAGCCATAAAAGAAGAAATGAATACCAGTAATCCAAATCTGGACAAGTTAATTAATGATCAGTATGAAAACTATATAGATAGATGGTAATGTGCTTTAATATCTGTTATGCATTATATCTGTGTGTATAAATATAGAAGGTCAATATTATAGGAAAATATATTAATTTTTTTATACAAGGGGCTTTTCTTTTTTTATTTAATTAAAGGCATGGCATTTAAATGAATAATATAGAAATGAAAATATACACATCTATAAGAAAGAAATGTATGTAGTGATATAGATAGATAGATAGATAGATAGATAGATAGAGCCATAAAAGAAGAAATAAATACCAGTAATCCCAGTAATCCAAATCTGGACAAGTAAATTAATGATCAGTATGAAAACTATAGGGATAGATGGTGATGTATTTTAATATCTGTTATGCATTGTGTCTGTGTGTACAAATATAAAAGATCAATATTATAGAAATAGATATTAAAAACATTTAAAACAAGGGTTTAATTGTTTTTTATTTGGTTAGAGGCTTAGAGGCAGGGCTTTTAAATGATTAATATAGGAATGAAAATATACACATCTATAATAAAGAAACGTATATAGGGTGATAGATAGGGAGATATATAGATAGGGAGATACATAGATAGATAGATAGATAGATAGATAGATAGATAGATAGAGTGATAGAGAGATAGAGAGATATAGCCATAAATAAGAAATAAACACAAATTATCTATATCTAGACAAGCTGGTTAATATTCAATATGAAAAATATACGGATAGATGGTAATGTATTTTAATATCTGTTGTGCATTATATCTCTGTGTGTATAAATAAAGAAAATCAATATTATAGAAATAGATATTATAAATCTTTCAATCAAGGGAATTACTGGTTTTTATTTGGTTACAGGCATGGCATTTAAATGAATAATATAGAAATGAAAATATAAACATCTATAATAAAGAAATAAATATAGGGAGATAGAGAGATAGAAAGGTAGATAGATAGATAGATAGATAGAGCCATAAAAGAAGAAATGAATTCCAGTAATCCAAATCTGGACAAGTAAATTAATGATCAGTATGAAAACTATATTGATAGATGGTGATCTACTTTAATATCTGTTATGCATTGTGTCTGTGTGTACAAATATAAAAGATCAATATTATAGAAATAGATATTAAAAACATGTAAAACAAGGGTTTAATTGTTTTTTATTTGGTTAGAGGCTTAGAGGCAGGGCTTTTAAATGATTCATATAGAAATGAAAATATACACATCTATAATAAAGAAATGTATATAGGGTGATAGATAGGGAGATATATAGATAGGGAGATATATAGATAGGGAGATAGATAGGGGGATAAAAAGATAGATAGATAGATAGATAGATAGATAGATAGATAGATAGATAGATAGATAGATAGATAGATAGAAAGATAGAGCCATAAAAGAAAAAATGAATACCAGTAATCCAAATCTGGACAAGTTAATTAATGATCAGTATGAAAACTATATAGATAGATGGTAATGTGCTTTAATATCTGTTATGCATTATATCTGTGTGTATAAATATAGAAGGTCAATATTATAGGAAAATATATTAATTTTTTTATACAAGGGGCTTTTCTTTTTTTATTTAATTAAAGGCATGGCATTTAAATGAATAATATAGAAATGAAAATATACACATCTATAAGAAAGAAATATATGTAGTGAGATAGATAGATAGATAGATAGATAGATAGATAGATAGATAGAGCCATAAAAGAAGAAATGAATACCAGTAATCCATATCTGGACAAGTAAATTAATTATCAGTATGAAAACTATATAGATAGATGGTAATGTACTTTAATATCTGTTATGCATTATATCTGTGTGTATAAATATAGAAGATCAATATTATAGAAAAATATATTAATTTTTTTATACAAGGGGCTTTTCTTTTTTTATTTAATTAAAGGCAAGGCATTTAAATGAATAATATAGAAATGAAAATATACACATCTATAAGAAAGAAATGTATGTAGTGATATAGATAGATAGATAGATAGATAGATAGATAGAGCCATAAAAGAAGAAATAAATACCAGTAATCCCAGTAATCCAAATGTGGACAAGTTAATTAATGATCAGTATGAAAACTATAGGGATAGATGGTGATCTACTTTAATATCTGTTATGCATTGTGTCTGTGTGTACAAATATAAAAAATCAATATTATAGAAATAGATATTAAAAACATGTAAAACAAGGGTTTAATTTTTTTTTATTTGGTTAGAGGCTTAGAGGCAGGGCTTTTAAATGATTAATATAGAAATGAAAATATACACATCTATAATAAAGAAATGTATATAGGGTGATAGATAGGGAGATATATAGATAGGGAGATATAGAGATAGGGAGATAGATAGGGGGATAAATAGATAGATAGATAGATAGATAGATAGATAGATAGATAGATAGATAGATAGATAGACAGAGAGATAGAGAGATAGAGAGATATAGCCATAAATAAGAAATAAACACAAATTATCTATATCTAGACAAGCTGGTTAATATTCAATATGAAAAATATACAGATAGATGGTAATGTATTTTAATATCTGTTGTGCATTATATCTCTGTGTGTATAAATAAAGAAAATCAATATTATAGAAATAGATATTATAAATCTTTCAATCAAGGGAATTACTGGTTTTTATTTGCTTACAGGCATGGCATTTAAATGAATAATATAGAAATGAAAATATAAACATCTATAATAAAGAAATAAATATAGGGAGATAGAGAGATAGAGAGATAGATAGATAGATAGATAGATAGATAGATAGATAGATAGATAGATAGAGCCATAAAAGAAGAAATGAATTCCAGTAATCCAAATCTGGACAAGTAAATTAATGATCAGTATGAAAACTATATTGATAGATGGTGATCTACTTTAATATCTGTTATGCATTGTGTCTGTGTGTACAAATATAGAAGATTAATATTATAGAAATTGATATTAAAAACATGTAAAACAAGGGTTTAATTGTTTTTTATTTGGTTAGAGGCTTAGAGGCAGGGCTTTTAAATGATTAATATAGAAATGAAAATATACACATCTATAATAAAGAAATGTATATAGGGTGATAGATAGGGAGATATATAGATAGGGAGATATATAGATAGGGAGATAGATAGGGGGATAAATAGATAGATAGATAGATAGATAGATAGATAGATAGATAGATAGATAGATAGATAGATAGATAGATAGAGCCATAAAAGAAGAAATGAATTCCAGTAATCCAAATCTGGACAAGTAAATTAATGATCAGTATGAAAACTATAGGGATAGATGGTGATGTACTTTAATATCTGTTATGCATTGTGTCTGTGTGTACAAATATAAAAGATCAATATTATAGAAATAGATATTAAAAACATGTAAAACAAGGGTTTAATTGTTTTTTATTTGGTTAGAGGCTTAGAGGCAGGGCTTTTAAATGATTCATATAGAAATGAAAATATACACATCTATAATAAAGAAATGTATATAGGGTGATAGATAGGGAGATACATAGATAGGGAGATATATAGATAGGGAGATAGATAGGGGGATAAATAGATAGATAGATAGATAGATAGATAGATAGATAGATAGATAGATAGATAGATAGAGCCATAAAAGAAGAAATGAATTCCAGTAATCCAAATCTGGACAAGTAAATTAATTATCAGTATGAAAACTATATAGATAGATGGTAATGTACTTTAATATCTGTTATGCATTATATCTGTGTGTATAAATATAGAAGATCAATATTATAGGAAAATATATTAATTTTTTTATACTAGGGGCTTTTCTTTTTTTATTTAATTAAAGGCAAGGCATTTAAATGAATAATATAGAAATGAAAATATACACATCTATAAGAAAGAAATGTATGTAGTGATATAGATAGATAGATAGATAGATAGATAGAGCCATAAAAGAAGAAATAAATACCAGTAATCCAAATCTGGACAAGTAAATTAATGATCAGTATGAAAACTATAGGGATAGATGGTGATGTACTTTAATATCTGTTATGCATTGTGTCTGTGTGTACAAATATAAAAGATCAATATTATAGAAATAGATATTAAAAACATTTAAAACAAGGGTTTAATTGTTTTTTATTTGGTTAGAGGCTTAGAGGCAGGGCTTTTAAATGATTCATATGGAATTGAAAATACACATATCTATAATAAAGAAATGTATATAGGGTGATAGATAGGGAGATACATAGATAGGGAGATATATAGATAGGGAGATAGATAGGGGGATAAATAGATAGATAGATAGATAGATAGATAGATAGATAGATAGATAGATAGATAGAGCCATAAAAGAAGAAATGAATTCCAGTAATCCAAATCTGGACAAGTAAATTAATTATCAGTATGAAAACTATATAGATAGATGGTAATGTACTTTAATATCTGTTATGCATTATATCTGTGTGTATAAATATAGAAGATCAATATTATAGGAAAATATATTAATTTTTTTATACAAGGGGCTTTTCTTTTTTTATTTAATTAAAGGCAAGGCATTTAAATGAATAATATAGAAATGAAAATATACACATCTGTAAGAAAGAAATGTATGTAGTGATATAGATAGATAGATAGATAGATAGATAGATCGATAGAGCCATAAAAGAAGAAATAAATACCAGTAATCCAAATCTGGACAAGTAAATTAATGATCAGTATGAAAACTATAGGGATAGATGGTGATGTACTTTAATATCTGTTATGCATTGTGTCTGTGTGTACAAATATAAAAGATCAATATTATAGAAATAGATATTAAAAACATTTAAAACAAGGGTTTAATTGTTTTTTATTTGGTTAGAGGCTTAGAGGCAGGGCTTTTAAACGAGTAATATAGAAATGAAAATATACACATCTATAATAAAGAAATAAATAAAGGGAGATATATCTATGTATAAATTGAAATAAAAACCAAAAAAAAACCCAAGTTATCTAAAACTAGACAAGTAGATTAATATTCAATTTGAAAAATATATGGATCGACGTTCATATATTTTTATATTGATTATGCATTTTATCTATGTGTATAAATATAGCTCAATATGATAGAAATAAATATTAATTACATTTAAGTGAAGGTGTATTTTGTTTTTTATTTGGTTAGAGGCAGGGCTTGCTAAGTTTCGATGGGGGGTGGGTTTTGGGACGTACCTCGGAGAAGAATTTTTGGAAGGGGGTTGCACACGTGGTTTCTTGCCTCGCTTCTCTGCACGTGCAGGGGCGCCCCCCCGCCCGCCCCGGGCTGAGCTCTGCGGCAGTGCTGCCGCCTTGTGGGCAAAGAGCGGTACTGCAGCTGTGCGCCGAGCCGGGCGGGGCGGGGCCGAGCGGGGGCCGAGGAGGTTCGAGCCGAGCCGAAGCGGGCGATGCCGAACCGAGCCGAAGCGGGACGGAAAGAGCCGAGCCGAAACGGGCCGGAAAGAGCCGAACCGAGCCGAGCCGCGACGGCCCCCCCCCCCCCTCCGGAGCCGGCCGGGAGGACCCCGGCAGAGGCGTTGACTCCAATGCCTGCCGCCGCAGGCGCGGCCGCCGCCCAGCTACGGAGCCGCTGAGCCCCGCCGCCATCGTCCTCGCCCCGGGAAAGGCGGCGGACAATCGGGCGGAGTGCTCGGAGTCGGTCAGCGTCGGCAGGTTTTTCGTTCAGGCAAGTAAGTTAGACAGACGCGCTGAGAGCAGCGGGGGCCTAAATTGTGCCACAACAAAGATGGCCGCTCTGCCGGAAGTGGCTTCAGCCACAACAAAGATGGCGGCGAGGAAGGGCGGAAGTGACGTCACGCCACGCACAACATGGCTGCCCGGTCGTGCCCGGCTTGACCTCCCAAGGATGGCGGCCAAAAAGGCGGGAAAATGGAAGGACCCCGGGCGGTGGGTGCGTGCGATTGACTGCCTGACAAACACTCCGGCGCCGACGCCGCTCCGGCGCAATTTTCCGCGGCTTTTCCGGCCGTGCGGACACGGGCTGTGCGCTCGGCGGCGCCGGGGCCGGGCGCCAGCAGGTCGGGCGCCGACAGGCAGCGGTGAAGACGCCTCACTCTGCCGGGGTCCTTACCGCGGCCGCGTTCTGGGGCTTCTGGCACTCGCGACGACCCGTACCTCGCCGCGGCTCCTTTCACTGGGCGCCCCTATTTACTTAAATGCTTGACATTTAAATCAATAACATAGAAATGGAAATATACACATCTACAATAAAGAAATGAATATAGGGAGATAGATAGATAGATAGATAGATAGATAGATAGATAGATAGATAGATAGATAGATAGATAGATAGATAGATAGATAGATAGAGCCATAAAAGAAGAAATGAATTCCAGTAATCCAAATCTGGACAAGTAAATTAATGATCAGTATGAAAACTATAGGGATAGATGGTGATCTACTTTAATATCTGTTATGCATTGTGTCTGTGTGTACAAATATAAAAGATCAATATTATAGAAATAGATATTAAAAACATGTAAAACAAGGGTTTAATTGTTTTTTATTTGGTTAGTGGCTTAGAGGCAGGGCTTTTAAATGATTAATATAGAAATGAAAATATACACATCTATAATAAAGAAATGTATATAGGGTGATAGATAGGGAGATATATAGATAGGGAGATATAGAGATAGGGAGATAGATAGGGGGATAAATAGATAGATAGATAGATAGATAGATAGATAGATAGATAGATAGAGCCATAAAAGAAGAAATGAATACCAGTAATCCAAATCTGGACAAGTAAATTAATTATCAGTATGAAAACTATATAAATAGATGGTAATGTACTTTAATATCTGTTATGCATTATATCTGTGTGTATAAATATAGAAGATCAATATTATAGGAAAATATATTAATTTTTTTATACAAGGGGCTTTTCTTTTTTTATTTAATTAAAGGCATGGCATTTAAATGAATAATATAGAAATGAAAATATACACATCTATAAGAAAGAAATGTATGTAGTGATATAGATAGATAGATAGATAGATAGATAGATAGATAGAGCCATAAAAGAAGAAATAAATACCAGTAATCCCAGTAATCCAAATCTGGACAAGTAAATTAATGATCAGTATGAAAACTATAGGGATAGATGGTGATGTACTTTAATATCTGTTATGCATTGTGTCTGTGTGTACAAATATAAAAGATCAATATTATAGAAATAGATATTAAAAACATTTAAAACAAGGGTTTAATTGTTTTTTATTTGGTTAGAGGCTTAGAGGCAGGGCTTTTAAATGATTAATATAGGAATGAAAATATACACATCTATAATAAAGAAACGTATATAGGGTGATAGATAGGGAGATATATAGATAGGGAGATACATAGATAGATAGATAGATAGATAGATAGATAGATAGAGTGATAGAGAGATAGAGAGATATAGCCATAAATAAGAAATAAACACAAATTATCTATATCTAGACAAGCTGGTTAATATTCAATATGAAAAATATACGGATAGATGGTAATGTATTTTAATATCTGTTGTGCATTATATCTCTGTGTGTATAAATAAAGAAAATCAATATTATAGAAATAGATATTATAAATCTTTCAATCAAGGGAATTACTGGTTTTTATTTGGTTACAGGCATGGCATTTAAATGAATAATATAGAAATGAAAATATACACATCTATAATAAAATAAATATAGGGAGATATATAGATAGATAGATAGATAGATAGATAGATAGATAGATAGATAGATAGAGCCATAAAAGAAGAAATGAATTCCAGTAATCCAAATCTGGACAAGTAAATTAATGATCAGTATGAAAACTATATTGATAGATGGTGATCTACTTTAATATCTGTTATGCATTGTGTCTGTGTGTACAAATATAAAAGATCAATATTATAGAAATAGATATTAAAAACATGTAAAACAAGGGTTTAATTGTTTTTTATTTGGTTAGAGGCTTAGAGGCAGGGCTTTTAAATGATTAATATAGAAATGAAAATATACACATCTATAATAAAGAAATGTATATAGGGTGATAGATAGGGAGATATATAGATAGGGAGATATATAGATAGGGAGATAGATAGGGGGATAAATAGATAGATAGATAGATAGATCGATAGATAGATAGATAGATAGATAGATAGATAGATAGATAGATAGATAGATAGAAAGATAGAGCCATAAAAGAAAAAATGAATACCAGTAATCCAAATCTGGACAAGTTAATTAATGATCAGTATGAAAACTATATAGATAGATGGTAATGTGCTTTAATATCTGTTATGCATTATATCTGTGTGTATAAATATAGAAGGTCAATATTATAGGAAAATATATTAATTTTTTTATACAAGGGGCTTTTCTTTTTTTATTTAATTAAAGGCATGGCATTTAAATGAATAATATAGAAATGAAAATATACACATCTATAAGAAAGAAATATATGTAGTGAGATAGATAGATAGATAGATAGATAGATAGAGCCATAAAAGAAGAAATAAATACCAGTAATCCCAGTAATCCAAATCTGGACAAGTAAATTAATGATCAGTATGAAAACTATATAGATAGATGGTAATGTACTTTAATATCTGTTATGCATTATATCTGTGTGTATAAATATAGAAGATCAATATTATAGAAAAATATATTAATTTTTTTATACAAGGGGCTTTTCTCTTTTTATTTAATTAAAGGCATGGCATTTAAATGAATAATATAGAAATGAAAATATACACATCTATAAGAAAGAAATGTATGTAGTGATATAGATAGATAGATAGATAGAGCCATAAAAGAAGAAATAAATACCAGTAATCCCAGTAATCCAAATCTGGACAAGTAAATTAATGATCAGTATGAAAACTATAGGGATAGATGGTGATCTACTTTAATATCTGTTATGCATTGTGTCTGTGTGTACAAATATAAAAAATCAATATTATAGAAATAGATATTAAAAACATGTAAAACAAGGGTTTAATTGTTTTTTATTTGGTTAGAGGCTTAGAGACAGGGCTTTTAAATGATTAATATAGAAATGAAAATATACACATCTATAATAAAGAAACGTATATAGGGTGATAGAGAGATATATTGATAGGGAGATACATAGATAGATAGATAGATAGATAGATAGATAGATAGATAGATAGACAGAGAGATAGAGAGATAGAGAGATATAGCCATAAATAAGAAATAAACACAAATTATCCATATCTAGACAAGCTGGTTAATATTCAATATGAAAAATATACGGATAGATGGTAATGTATTTTAATATCTGTTGTGCATTATATCTCTGTGTGTATAAATAAAGAAAATCAATATTATAGAAATAGATATTATAAATCTTTCAATCAAGGGAATTACTGGTTTTTATTTGCTTACAGGCATGGCATTTAAATGAATAATATAGAAATGAAAATATACACATCTATAATAAAGAAATAAATATAGGGAGATAGAGAGATAGATAGATAGATAGATAGAGCCATAAAAGAAGAAATGAATACCAGTAATCCAAATCTGGACAAGTTAATTAATGATCAGTATGAAAACTATATAGATAGATGGTAATGTGCTTTAATATCTGTTATGCATTATATCTGTGTGTATAAATATAGAAGGTCAATATTATAGGAAAATATATTAATTTTTTTATACAAGGGGCTTTTCTTTTTTTATTTAATTAAAGGCATGGCATTTAAATGAATAATATAGAAATGAAAATATACACATCTATAAGAAAGAAATATATGTAGTGAGATAGATAGATAGATAGATAGATAGATAGATAGATAGATAGATAGAGCCATAAAAGAAGAAATGAATTCCAGTAATCCAAATCTGGACAAGTAAATTAATGATCAGTATGAAAACTATATTGATAGATGGTGATCTACTTTAATATCTGTTATGCATTGTGTCTGTGTGTACAAATATAAAAGATCAATATTATAGAAATAGATATTAAAAACATGTAAAACAAGGGTTTAATTGTTTTTTATTTGGTTAGAGGCTTAGAGGCAGGGCTTTTAAATGATTAATATAGAAATGAAAATATACACATCTATAATAAAGAAATGTATATAGGGTGATAGATAGGGAGATATATAGATAGGGAGATATATAGATAGGGAGATAGATAGGGGGATAAATAGATAGATAGATAGATAGATAGATAGATAGATAGATAGATAGATAGATAGATAGATAGATAGATAGATAGATAGAGCCATAAAAGAAGAAATGAATTCCAGTAATCCAAATCTGGACAAGTAAATTAATTATCAGTATGAAAACTATATAGATAGATGGTAATGTACTTTAATATCTGTTATGCATTATATCTGTGTGTATAAATATAGAAGATCAATATTATAGGAAAATATATTAATTTTTTTATACAAGGGGCTTTTCTTTTTTTATTTAATTAAAGGCATGGCATTTAAATGAATAATATAGAAATGAAAATATACACATCTATAAGAAAGAAATGTATGTAGTGATATAGATAGATAGATAGATAGATAGATAGAGCCATAAAAGAAGAAATAAATACCAGTAATCCCAGTAATCCAAATCTGGACAAGTAAATTAATGATCAGTATGAAAACTATAGGGATAGATGGTGATGTACTTTAATATCTGTTATGCATTGTGTCTGTGTGTACAAATATAAAAGATCAATATTATAGAAATAGATATTAAAAACATTTAAAACAAGGGTTTAATTGTTTTTTATTTGGTTAGAGGCTTAGAGGCAGGGCTTTTAAATGATTAATATAGGAATGAAAATATACACATCTATAATAAAGAAACGTATATAGGGTGATAGATAGGGAGATATATAGATAGGGAGATACATAGATAGATAGATAGATAGATAGATAGATAGATAGATAGATAGAGTGATAGAGAGATAGAGAGATATAGCCATAAATAAGAAATAAACACAAATTATCTATATCTAGACAAGCTGGTTAATATTCAATATGAAAAATATACGGATAGATGGTAATGTATTTTAATATCTGTTGTGCATTATATCTCTGTGTGTATAAATAAAGAAAATCAATATTATAGAAATAGATATTATAAATCTTTCAATCAAGGGAATTACTGGTTTTTATTTGGTTACAGGCATGGCATTTAAATGAATAATATAGAAATGAAAATATACACATCTATAATAAAATAAATATAGGGAGATATATAGATAGATAGATAGATAGATAGATAGATAGATAGATAGATAGATAGATAGATAGAGCCATAAAAGAAGAAATGAATACCAGTAATCCAAATCTGGACAAGTTAATTAATGATCAGTATGAAAACTATATAGATAGATGGTAATGTGCTTTAGTATCTGTTATGCATTATATCTGTGTGTATAAATATAGAAGGTCAATATTATAGGAAAATATATTAATTTTTTTATACAAGGGGCTTTTCTTTTTTTATTTAATTAAAGGCATGGCATTTAAATGAATAATATAGAAATGAAAATATACACATCTATAAGAAAGAAATATATGTAGTGAGATAGATAGATAGATAGATAGATACATAGATAGATAGATAGATAGATAGAGCCATAAAAGAAGAAATGAATTCCAGTAATCCAAATCTGGACAAGTAAATTAATGATCAGTATGAAAACTATATTGATAGATGGTGATCTACTTTAATATCTGTTATGCATTGTGTCTGTGTGTACAAATATAGAAGATTAATATTATAGAAGTAGATATTAAAAACATGTAAAACAAGGGTTTAATTGTTTTTTATTTGGTTAGAGGCTTAGAGGCAGGGCTTTTAAATGATTAATATAGAAATGAAAATATACACATCTATAATAAAGAAATGTATATAGGGTGATAGATAGGGAGATATAGAGATAGGGAGATAGATAGGGGGATAAATAGATAGATAGATAGATAGATAGATAGATAGATAGATAGATAGATAGATAGATAGATAGATAGATAGAGCCATAAAAGAAGAAATGAATACCAGTAATCCAAATCTGGACAAGTAAATTAATTCTCAGTATGAAAACTATATAGATAGATGGTAATGTGCTTTAATATCTGTTATGCATTATATCTGTGTGTATAAATATAAAAGATCAATATTATAGGAAAATATATTAATTTTTTTATACAAGGGGCTTTTCTATTTTTATTTAATTAAAGGCATGGCATTTAAATGAATAATATAGAAATGAAAATATACACATCTATACGAAAGAAATATATGTAGTGAGATAGATAGATAGATAGATAGATAGATAGATAGATAGAGCCATAAAAGAAGAAATGAATTCCAGTAATCCAAATCTGGACAAGTAAATTAATGATCAGTATGAAAACTATAGGGATAGATGGTGATCTAATTTAATATCTGTTATGCATTGTGTCTGTGTGTACAAATATAAAAAATCAATATTATAGAAATAGATATTAAAAACATGTAAAACAAGGGTTTAATTTTTTTTTATTTGGTTCGAGGCTTAGAGGCAGGGCTTTTAAATGATTAATATAGGAATGAAAATATACACATCTATAATAAAGAAACGTATATAGGGTGATAGATAGGGAGATATATAGATAGGGAGATACATAGATAGATAGATTGATAGATAGATAGATAGATAGAGTGATAGAGAGATAGAGAGATATAGCCATAAATAAGAAATAAACACAAATTATCTATATCTAGACAAGCTGGTTAATATTCAATATGAAAAATATATGGATAGATGGTAATGTATTTTAATATCTGTTGTGCATTATATCTCTGTGTGTATAAATAAAGAAAATCAATATTATAGAAATAGATATTATAAATCTTTCAATCAAGGGAATTACTGGTTTTTATTTGGTTACAGGCATGGCATTTAAATGAATAATATAGAAATGAAAATATACACATCTATAATAAAATAAATATAGGGAGATATATAGATAGATAGATAGATAGATAGATAGATAGATAGATAGATAGATAGATAGAGCCATAAAAGAAGAAATGAATACCAGTAATCCAAATCTGGACAAGTTAATTAATGATCAGTATGAAAACTATATAGATAGATGGTAATGTGCTTTAATATCTGTTATGCATTATATCTGTGTGTATAAATATAGAAGGTCAATATTATAGGAAAATATATTAATTTTTTTATACAAGGGGCTTTTCTTTTTTTATTTAATTAAAGGCATGGCATTTAAATGAATAATATAGAAATGAAAATATACACATCTATAAGAAAGAAATGTATGTAGTGATATAGATAGATAGATAGATAGATAGATAGATAGAGCCATAAAAGAAGAAATAAATACCAGTAATCCCAGTAATCCAAATCTGGACAAGTAAATTAATGATCAGTATGAAAACTATAGGGATAGATGGTGATGTATTTTAATATCTGTTATGCATTGTGTCTGTGTGTACAAATATAAAAGATCAATATTATAGAAATAGATATTAAAAACATTTAAAACAAGGGTTTAATTGTTTTTTATTTGGTTAGAGGCTTAGAGGCAGGGCTTTTAAATGATTAATATAGGAATGAAAATATACACATCTATAATAAAGAAACGTATATAGGGTGATAGATAGGGAGATATATAGATAGGGAGATACATAGATAGATAGATAGATAGATAGATAGATAGATAGATAGAGTGATAGAGAGATAGAGAGATATAGCCATAAATAAGAAATAAACACAAATTATCTATATCTAGACAAGCTGGTTAATATTCAATATGAAAAATATACGGATAGATGGTAATGTATTTTAATATCTGTTGTGCATTATATCTCTGTGTGTATAAATAAAGAAAATCAATATTATAGAAATAGATATTATAAATCTTTCAATCAAGGGAATTACTGGTTTTTATTTGGTTACAGGCATGGCATTTAAATGAATAATATAGAAATGAAAATATAAACATCTATAATAAAGAAATAAATATAGGGAGATAGAGAGATAGAGAGGTAGATAGATAGATAGATAGATAGAGCCATAAAAGAAGAAATGAATTCCAGTAATCCAAATCTGGACAAGTAAATTAATGATCAGTATGAAAACTATATTGATAGATGGTGATCTACTTTAATATCTGTTATGCATTGTGTCTGTGTGTACAAATATAAAAGATCAATATTATAGAAATAGATATTAAAAACATGTAAAACAAGGGTTTAATTGTTTTTTATTTGGTTAGAGGCTTAGAGGCAGGGCTTTTAAATGATTCATATAGAAATGAAAATATACACATCTATAATAAAGAAATGTATATAGGGTGATAGATAGGGAGATATATAGATAGGGAGATATATAGATAGGGAGATAGATAGGGGGATAAAAAGATAGATAGATAGATAGATAGATAGATAGATAGATAGATAGATAGATAGATAGATAGATAGATAGATAGATAGAAAGATAGAGCCATAAAAGAAAAAATGAATACCAGTAATCCAAATCTGGACAAGTTAATTAATGATCAGTATGAAAACTATATAGATAGATGGTAATGTGCTTTAATATCTGTTATGCATTATATCTGTGTGTATAAATATAGAAGGTCAATATTATAGGAAAATATATTAATTTTTTTATACAAGGGGCTTTTCTTTTTTTATTTAATTAAAGGCATGGCATTTAAATGAATAATATAGAAATGAAAATATACACATCTATAAGAAAGAAATATATGTAGTGAGATAGATAGATAGATAGATAGATAGATAGAGCCATAAAAGAAGAAATAAATACCAGTAATCCCAGTAATCCAAATCTGGACAAGTAAATTAATGATCAGTATGAAAACTATATAGATAGATGGTAATGTACTTTAATATCTGTTATGCATTATATCTGTGTGTATAAATATAGAAGATCAATATTATAGAAAAATATATTAATTTTTTTATACAAGGGGCTTTTCTCTTTTTATTTAATTAAAGGCATGGCATTTAAATGAATAATATAGAAATGAAAATATACACATCTATAAGAAAGAAATGTATGTAGTGATATGGATAGATAGATAGATAGAGCCATAAAAGAAGAAATAAATACCAGTAATCCCAGTAATCCAAATCTGGACAAGTAAATTAATGATCAGTATGAAAACTATAGGGATAGATGGTGATCTACTTTAATATCTGTTATGCATTGTGTCTGTGTGTACAAATATAAAAAATCAATATTATAGAAATAGATATTAAAAACATGTAAAACAAGGGTTTAATTGTTTTTTATTTGGTTAGAGGCTTAGAGGCAGGGCTTTTAAATGATTAATATAGAAATGAAAATATACACATCTATAATAAAGAAACGTATATAGGGTGATAGAGAGATATATTGATAGGGAGATACATAGATAGATAGATAGATAGATAGATAGATAGATAGACAGAGAGATAGAGAGATAGAGAGATATAGCCATAAATAAGAAATAAACACAAATTATCCATATCTAGACAAGCTGGTTAATATTCAATATGAAAAATATACGGATAGATGGTAATGTATTTTAATATCTGTTGTGCATTATATCTCTGTGTGTATAAATAAAGAAAATCAATATTATAGAAATAGATATTATAAATCTTTCAATCAAGGGAATTACTGGTTTTTATTTGCTTACAGGCATGGCATTTAAATGAATAATATAGAAATGAAAATATACACATCTATAATAAAGAAATAAATATAGGGAGATAGAGAGATAGATAGATAGATAGATAGAGCCATAAAAGAAGAAATGAATACCAGTAATCCAAATCTGGACAAGTTAATTAATGATCAGTATGAAAACTATATAGATAGATGGTAATGTGCTTTAATATCTGTTATG